>NC_030859.1:21272948-21353979 GCF_000208745.1 Theobroma cacao
ATATATATATATATATAATTAAAATAATAAATTTGATGTAAAAGATGGGTTAAATGTTTAAAATATATATAAAAAATATTATCATAAGATAATTTGATCATCCTCCACGATAGATTTTCATATAAAATATGATATAATACAAATAAAAATTCATTAGGCATGGATTTGGATCATATGAAGGTTAGAAACTCTCTCTTACATCGCAAATTCAAACCTCCTATTAGTGGTATATGAAAGAAAAAAAATTCAATAGTTTGCACATAAGATTAATGATCCAATCTCTATGATTTTTTGTAATAGTTTTATTTCGAAGAAATAGACAATTAAATAAATGATCTTCTATTGAAACAAATTTTGAAAAAAAAAGGTGTTTCTTTTAATATAAAAATAAGTTATCAAAGTTTTACCATTAATTGTCATATAAAACTAATTAACTACTTTGTAACATTTTTTTGTCACTGTTTCCTTTTGAGAAAATGGGGATTGGAATAAGTGACCTACTATTGAGACAAATTTTGAGAAAAAGAAATTCCTTTTAATATAAAAATAAGTTTTCAAAGTTCTAACCTTGATTGCTAAGACTTAATACCCGTTATATATGATTTTTTTGTAATAGTTTTTCTATTATTTTTTATTAGATTTATGCCATACATATGTATATATGTATGGATGTATGTATGTATATATGTATATGTATGTGTGTGTGTTGATGTCAAAGTTCCACCATTAAATGCCATATAAGACTAATTACTTGGTGGTCGGTATGATTTTTTTATAGTTGTTTCCTTTCGAGAAAATAGAGACTAAAACTATTGAGACAAATTTCAAGAAAAATGAATTCCTTTTGATTTAACAATAAATTATTAAAGTTCTAACATTATTTATCATTTAAGACTTTTTTAATTTTGCTCAAACAATATATGATTTCATTAAATAAGAGTTAATAGAGCTCACACATTCCAATTACCTAGAATGGTACAAAAGAGTTAATCACCCACAGAGTTTCCCTTGTAGTTAATAACTTGACAGCAACCTAATATTACATACAAAATCATAACAGAAATACTATCAGAATTAGAAACAAATAAAAATCATACACTTCGTAAGTTTTATTAACCCAACAACGTAAACCTTCATCTCTCGCTCCCACTAGCCATTGCTTCTCTTACCATATTATAGAAAAAATATCCTCCTTGTTGGTAACTTGTGATACTACTACCACCGAAACATACTCTACCACCAAGGATTTCCTCCCACACTAGACTCCCTTTTTTTTCCTCGCCCTACACTAGGGGCGGAGCCTCCTTATGGGATGCAAAATTTAAAAATTTTTTACATGCTATATAATTTTTTTAATTTTTTATAAATTTTCTTAATTGCCCCCCACAATAATTTTTTATTTAATAATTAATACAAATAAAGAATAATAAAATAATTTTATATACTTGACTCATTTTTAAAGTTTTTTGATTTTTTCTTTTAATTTATATTTATTTATTTATTTTTATTCTATTTACTCATATGTTCTAAATCTCTATAGATTTTCTTTCTCAAATTTCTAGGAACCATCGATCATATTCTTTTTCTTTCTTTTATTATTATGTCATATGTAGATTCTATTTTCTACTTATCATGTTCTTCTCTTTTCTGTTATATAGAATTTATTTTCTATGATGTTAATCTTTAAAAATAAATAAATTATTATGTAATTACCAGTTTAGAATCTCCAAACACTTTAAATTTGGTGATTTGCATGTCTACAACCATCTCCAAACCTATGATCAAGGCTTGGTATTCTGCCATATTATTGAAACAATTTTCGTTGAAAGTAAATGCGTAAGGTAATACTTCTCCTTCTGGGGTGAAGGAATCAAGTTAGGGTGAAGATGTCGTTGAGCTTGTTTAATGGGTCAAACACCTTTCTTTACTACTAGATGATGCACAACAGCTTTAAGGTCCAATCCTGGCATTTCTTTGTAAGTCCCTGCAAAGACGTCTCAATATCTTGTCAAAAGATCAAGATAAGATTTTTCTTCTTTAGAAGTTAAATTAGCACTTATGAAGATTAGATGAGGTTCTTCGGTAGTGCCTATGTGAACTTCTTTTAATTCATCAATTGTAGGTCGATTTCCCTCCTCCAATGATGGGGGAGTCTCTTGGATATCTTTTTCTTCAGATTTTTCATCACTTTCTACTATAGACACGTGATTAAATGTGAAGATCTCCATTTTTTCTTGCTCTTTTTCTTCTAAAGATGAGGCTTGTTTAGTCACAACCACAGTGCACTTTCTAGCCTTGAATGTTTCATCATTTGTTACAATCCATTCACTTTTTCTTTTCATTTGTGAAGGGATGATTCTATGGAAATCCTTTAGTTCATGTATCATGAGGCTCTTTTTATTCCTCTTTTGTGAAAGTTAAGGTTTTAGCCCTGGACTGATAGAATTTCTTGAGGTCCTTTTTGTAGAATCTTCCTTGATATGATTAAACATAGAATCTCGATTTGAAGACATGCTTAATCAATCAAAAACTGAAGTTCGAGTTGTGGCTGTGTCCAAGCGATTGAAACTGAAAGTCTAGATGACTCCGCTGAGGTTCCTTCCTTGTTATCGATTTCTTTAGTCATTGTATAGCTTGAAGCTTTTTTGTGAATCTTCAACTTTAGGGGTGTAAATCTAAACCTTGATTTATAGCTTTGACAACATTTATCTTTTTCTGCCAAACTCTATGATTCTTGGACGGATCTTGTGGAGTTTTTTTGGTTGGTTCACTAAGCTCGTGTACCAACTTTGAAATTTATTCTTACTTATGGCCAGCCCTTATTAGGAGCTTATAAGCATTAAGGTCGAAACCATTAACTCTTTGAAAGAGAAGATCATCATGTTCAACCAATGGTCCTTTGTTGGCCTTACAAATCCCTTCAATGGAGACTTAACGAGTTTTGACTCTTCTAGGCTAGTAAGTGGGAAAGTCAATTTTTTTAAGCCTTTGATAAGACCACCATTTTCCTTTATAGATGAAGATGGTTTCTTTCCCTTTTCCTTTGATGATTTTTCTTCATCATTTCCCTAATCGCCTTTGGGTTATACCTTTTTCATAAAAGTACTTTTCAAATAGAACTTAGCATTAGCCAAATGGGCTTCTACTGTAGTAAATGGTTTAGCATCCGTTATGACTGCCTTCACTTGACCATTTCTACAATATTTGAAGCATTGATGATGTGTTGATGATAATACATCATTTTGACGTATCTAAGGTCGCCTTAATAACATGTTGTATGTTCTGTTAGTATCAATTACATGAAACAATGGATTAGATTCCATATCATCAATGAAAAGTTGAAGTTTAACTTTTCCTACAACTCTTTGCCCTTCAAGATTGAAACTTTGGATCATCAAGTGACTCTTCGATAATTTGTCGAGAGGCATCCCAAGCTCTTTCATTGTTTTTAGTGGGAGTAAGTTGACAGTAGATCCATCATCTATTTGGATTCGATTGATCTTTTGTTCACGACTGTATCCTTGAACAAAAAGAGGTCGATTGTGAGGGGTATACCCTAACGATAAGTTTTCATAAAAAAATGTAATTTCTACACCATAAGATAAATTAGAATCAAACTTAATTTTTTCTTTATTCCCAACATCTTCATCAATTTTGAAACATGATGTGGGAATTGGATTTTGATTTCTGAATTTGATTGGCATGAAGTCATTCAAGGTGCTTGGTCGTTTAGGCCTTTGCACCACTAAATTTTCACGTCTGCTCGTTCTTATTTTTCTGGGCATTACCTTTGGCATCATTTTCCTAGATGGTTGTTTCACAATTTTGGATCTTATTGGTGCTTGCTTGTCCTTGGGAGGATTTTTCTTTCTTCTCATTCGATGAGTAACTAAAATCCATCCTTCGTTGTTTGGATCCTTAATTATAGAACCACAAGCTTTGCCCCCATTATCTTGAGGATTGGATGTCTCTTCAACGTTCGGAGCCAACATTATACAGTCGAAGGATTCGAATTTTATCTTGCTCCACACATTAATTGGAGAAAGCATGCTAGTTGCTGATGCTACATTTGCTGTAGCCGTTTCTTCGTCAAACTCAATTTTCCCATCTTGGTATAACCCATGATTTTGTCTTTTAAGACAAAACATTTTTCTATGAGGTGACCAATTAAGTGATGGTACTTGCAATAGTTAGGGTCATTTACTCGTTCAATTTCTTCCGGCTACTTCATCTTTTGTAATTGAATGAGGTTAGCTTTCTAAAGTTCTTTCAACATTCTCGCGATATCTGAGTTAGGGAAAAGACACTTTTTTTCTTGTCTTTCTTTCAGAGATGCTTTCCTTTTATCGTGTGAAAGGCTAACTTTTGGCTTTTTGGTTTTCTTTGAGTTGGTATTCACCTTGATGGGTTTGGTATTTATAGTCATAGATTGTTTTCCTTCACCCTCATCTACCAAAGCTTTGCCCCCTTTAAGGACATCTTGCTTACCTTTCCTTGGTTCTTGCATTAAAGGTCCTTGATTTCTAGCTGCTAACATGCATAATTCCATGTCCTAAGAGCGAGTAGCTAATTCTTTAAAAGTCTTAGGCTTAATGCCTTGAAGAATTAGCATAATCCCCAATTCATCCTTTAGATGCATATGTCAAGAGCTGAGGACTCGGATAGTCGCTCTTTGTAATTAAGACTGAGATTTTACCAGTTGTGGATATAATCAATCACAAGCTCATCTTTGCATTGGTGCGAACTTGTAAGTTCAATCATGCTCACCACAAGTCGAGTGCTATAGAAGCAATTGAGGAACTCATGTTCTAATTGCTCCCAATGATCAATCATCCCAAGCTTTAAGTCTGTGTACCAATCAAAGGCATTGCCCTTTAAAAAGCGAACAAACTGCTTAACCATAAGATCATCATAAGTGCCAGCGTTGTTACAAGTTTCTATGAAATGTGCAACATGTTGACGAGGATTTCCTTTACCATCAAACTGTTGGAACTTTGGTGGCTGATAGTTTGGTGGCATCCTTGTTCTTGATTTTGCACACACAAGTATACCTATCGAACAAGTAATATAGTGATGAAGTAGAGTATCATTCCCACGGAGATTTGTTTGTAAATTTTTACAAAGTACTAAAATCTTATAGTAAATCAATCTTATTTAAGTAACTGATACTAAAATTTTATAATGAATCAATATTATTTAAGTAATTCGAAAATTGAAGAAAAACTAACTAAAAACAACTAAAAATCAACACTAAATAAACTAATAAACTAAAAAACTAACAAACTAAATAGGTTGAGAAAAATAGTATATTAAACACCTAGGATTATGGGTTCATTCAAAACTTCATCTGATACCAGCTTTTCTTGTTATTTATCTTTCTTGGGTGGTTTTGCTAACCTAGAATCTAAAGTTATGGACAAGTCTCCATCGAGATCCTTGCACAGATGCCTAACTTAATTAGTTCACTACATGTATATAGGATTCAATTAAATTAAGTTCATTAAAATAGTGTCCTAATTTGACTATGTATGACAATTGACATATGTCTACCCGAATCGTGAATCAAATCACCTAAGTAACATAAATATACACTATTCAAACCTTAATCCAATCTAAAATATTTCTGTCGAGTCTCAATTANCCTGAAGCCACTTTGGAAGACCATGATGAGGACAACATCGAAGTCATTCTTTGTATCTTTCCCATGCATCGTACAATGATTCAGAATCTTGCTGAATGAATGATGTGATATCATTCCTCTTTTTTGTTGTCTTAACTAGAGGAAAGAACTTAGCAAGGAATTTCTAAGCAAGATCATCTTATGTTGTTATTGAGGTAGTAAGGAGCACATTCAACCATGCTTTAGCTTTATCCCTCAATGAGAAAGGAAAAAGCCTCAAACAAATTGCATCATCTGTGACACCATTATGTTTGAAAATGTCATAAATCTCCAAGAAGCTTGATACATAGCCATTAGGATCATCACTTGGAAGGCCCTCAAACTGAACTAAGGTTTGAATCATGGTAATGATAGCCAGTTTGATCTCAAAATGTTTTGCTTGAATAGCTGGCCTTCGAATGCTTGATGCAATTCCTTGTACCAAAGGAAAAGCTTAATCCCTTAAGCAGCAATTTTCATCTCCTACGCGCTCTTGGATTTGCTTACCACCCTGTTGATCAACCATTGATTTATTAGAGCAACACCTTGTTGATTTTCTCGTCGAAGTCTCTGAAATGTTCTCTTAATTTTTGGATCACACGAGATAGTCTCCAAGCTGTTTGCTCTTCTCATACAACGACATAACACACTTGCAAACCAAAGAAATAAAGCTTAAATTAAGACTAATTTGTGAAATTTTATTATTAGCAAATAATCAAGAAAACAAAATCCCTGGCAATGGTGCCAAAAATTTTTTGTTAATTTTGCACACGCAAGTAAACGTATCGAACAAGTAATATAGTGATGAAGTAGAGTATCGTTCCCACGGAGATTTGTTCCTAAATCTTTACTAAGTACTAAAATTTATGATAAATTAATCTTATTTAAGTGATCTAAAAATTGAAGAAAAACTAATTAAAACAAAATTAAAAAAACACTAAATTAATCAACAAAAATTAAATATATTGAAAAAGTAATAAAGTAAAGACCTAGGATTATGGGTTCATTCAACACTTCATTTGATACTAGCTTCTCTTATTATTTACATTCACGGGTGGTTTTACTAACCTAGAATCCAAAGCTATGTACAAGTCTCCGTTAAGATACTTGCACAAATACCTAACTTAATTAGGTCACTATATGTCTATAGGAATCAGTTAAATAAGGTTTATTAAGCTAATGTTCTAATTTGGCTACATATGGCAATTGGCGTATGTCTATCCAAATCGCGAATCAAATTACCTAAGTGACGTGAACATGCACTATTCAAACCTTAGTCCAATCTAAAATCTCTCTATCGAGTCTCAATTAGATTCAGAAATTAGTTAATTTTAGCCAGACAATCAAAAGCACTAAGAACAAATTTAAATAAGCCAAACTACACCCATTCATGGTAAATAAAAAAGAAACTAATAAGTTGAAATCCACCACAATCTTAGAAAAATAATTTGCTCATAATAACTAATAAAAACAACATCCCAAGAAATTTAGCTATGAATCCAAGTCAAAGAAAATAAGAGAACAACAAAAATAGAGAAAGAAACTAAGTGTTGAAGCTTGCAATCTCAATTCTCTCTCAATTTCTCGTGTTTTCTTGCTTTGTTCTTGGCTCTAAATCTCCAGAATAGTTGGTTGTTGCCTCTCTCTTAAAACCTTTGAAAAAGGTCCTTTAAATAGGTTCCAAGTAATCTAATTTGCAAAATCCTGTAAAATTTTAATTTTTGGAAAATCGCCCAACACCGCAACCTTGATTTCTTAGCGCTACGGGTCTAGATTTTTTGCTACAGTAGCAGTGTAGTGTTGTGCTCTTGGGAAAATTGTATGGTGAGCTTCCTTTCACCAGCGCTGCAGCCTTGTTTTCCCTGTTCTGCGAAGGTCTATCAAATTCATTGGTAATTTTCACCCTAATCTGTTTCGAAATGGGAAAAGTTGAAAACAAAAAAGTTGTAGCCCTATCTCTTAAATTTCCAATGGGTTAGGAATCATGTCAATTGAGCTTCTGGATTGAAAGATATACTCCAAATACTGCATCATATTCAGTCCATGCATTCTACTATAGTACTCCGATTTAGACAAATATTTTGATCATGATCCAATCCAAACTGGTTAAAGTGGTAAACATAAAAGTTGTAGCCCTTCCTCTTATAAGTCTAGTGGTTGAAGAATAACTTTATTTGAAGTTCTGTAAACAGAGATATGGTCAAAATACCGCAACATATATGAATGAAGCCATCACCATACTTACACAGATTTGGATCAAATGAGCCTTTTTCATTAAACTTCCTATAAAAGCAATAAGAGAAATTACCAATATTACTCTTAAAGTAATTTAAAACAGAATAACATAAAATTTAACTAAAATAACTTAAATTAACTAGTCAACATATAATCAAACTTAAATTAGAAAAACACCTAAAATGCTATGATTTGAACCTAAAATCTCAAAGATCTAACTACTTAAGCCCCTAGAATGTGTCAAAATAACTCTATATAATAGAGTTATTAATCCTCTGAGAGTATCGCTTGGCATACTATGTAAAGGCTGAGAGACATTTTCCACTTGTTCCTTGATGGCTTCCTTGATGAATTCCTTCAATTGGTTAGTGGTGACCACTTCGTTAGATTTTTGTTAGAGATTATTTTCCACCTTTGTAGTGGAATTCTCTTTATTATCTTGATGCTGATTTTGACCAAGATCCATTGGTGCCTTTCCAGTAAGGCTATTAATTTTTGCAATCTTTGAGGCAACTTGTTCATCTTTTTCTTTGATGCTTGTTGTAAAAGATTTCACAGTTTTCGCAAGAAGCAAAACTTGTTCTTCTAGAAATGCTATTCTAGTTGTCATGACAAGTATCGCTTCAAAATTCACTTTTGTCAAAGAACTTTGGCGAGGTGACGATGAAACAGAGCTGTTGCTTGAATAGCCATCCTGTTCCTTGAGTTGATTGGTACTTGATCTTTTAGAGGAAGCAAGTTGTAAGGAGGAAACTTCTTCAAAACTTGTTGAAGAAGCATCATATAAAGGATTTTGGTTGATGATTAGGAAACTTTGTTCATACAATTTAGTAAGAGCTTTTATCTTTCTTCGAGTGCCATATGGATGTGTTGGAACATCCATGCTTGATAATGAAGTTGGAAAGACTACAAGATTCACTCGAGCAGCTTGACAGCGGGTTTATTGACAATGGGTTTAAAGGCGAGATTCTTCTTAAGAGCCATTTCAACATGGAGATATTTAAAGATTTGTTTGAAGAAAGAAGATGAGAGGTAGAGATGGTCCCACTGGGCATGCTAGAAATTTGTACAAACAAATTTCTTGTTGAAATATCTTGACTTCAAAATGATGAGACAAATATAAAATTTTTGATGTGAGTGATATTCACTAGAAATTCTTTTGATTAATTTCTTCACTTTTTCTTCAAGAGTCACGAACTCGGACTTAATCTTGATCACGAACTTCACTTAATCTTTGCTTCAAGGGTTTTCACAACTTAATCTTGATCATGAACACTTGATATCTTCGCTTCAAGGGTTTTTAAGACTTAATCTTGATCATGAACACTTAACTTTGTTTGATGACTTAATCACGAACTTTGCTTGATCTTGACTTCAAGGGTCTCTACGACTTAATCTTGATCACGAACACTTAATATCTTCGCTTCAAGGGTCTTTATGACTTAATCTTGATCACGAACTTCACTGCCGCTTGATCTTGATCACGAACTTTGTTGCCGCTTGATCTTCACTTCATAAATCTTTTACTCTTCTTGATCTTTGAAATGCTCTCAATCTTCAAATGCCTCCCAATCTTCGAATTCTTTCGAATGAATGAAAATGGCTTAAAGGAGCCCCCTATTTATAATGCTAAGTGGGAGACTTTGATGAGAATGTAATCTTTTTGAATTATCTTTAAACTATTTTAATTTATTTGGAGACAAATTATGATGACTCATTGAAAGTCTTTTGATTGGCCGGACTTTGAGTCCTTGAATTTTGATTGGCAAAAGTTAGGTGTTATCTCTTAATTATCTTAATTTATTTAGAGATAAATTAAATAATCAAATTTGATTTTTATCTCTAAATTGTCATAATAATTAGAGATAAATTAAATGATCAATAATTAAATTTTGATTGGTAAAAAATATGAATATTACCTCTAAATTACCTTGATTTGTTTTAGAGAAAAATTGGATAACTAATAATTAAAATTTTGATTGGTCAAAAATATGAATATTATCTTTAAATTAACTTGATTTATTTAGAGACAAATTGAATGACCAATAACTAAGTTTTGATTAGTCCACTTTAAATGTTATCTTCAAATCATATCAAGGGATAAATATATGACACATAACTGAATTGGTTCAACTATGTGTCTTAGAAATAATCCAACCAATAAATTAATTATTTTATAATTAATTATATGGTTATGACATCATCAAGTCCACGTGGCGGCACGTAATTGGCTCATAATTTTTCTCTGAATTATTAAGAAAAATTCTACATCTGTTTTCATCAATACAAGATCCCATAAAATCCATTTTGACAGATGCGAAATCTGTAAGAAACAATTCTTCTTATGATGAAAATCCTAAAAAGGTAAATACTATTATTGTAAAGTTTGTCCTACTACTCCAAATTCAGAGTATCTAGTGTCTAAATAAGGTATACAAGATTGATTACCCATAAGAGAAATTAATGAGAAGAGACATTTTGGATTATATAAAACTGGTTCTTGTTTCTTTTAATATAACAATATGTTATCAACGTTTTACAATTCATTGTCATATAAGACTAATTACTTGGTATATATGATTTTCTGCAACTGTTTCCTTTCTAAAATGTGAGGACTTGAATAAGTGACCTATTAAAACGAATTTCGAGAAAAAGGAATTCTTTCTTGAACTATAGTAAGTTTGACAGTTTTACCATTGATTGCAATGCAAAACTAATAAACCGGTCTGTATGATTTTTAGTAACTATTTTATTTTGAGAAAATGGGAACTTAAATAAATGAACTACTATTGACACAATTTCGAGAAAAACGAAGTCGTTTGAATAAAACAATAAGTTATTAAAGTTCTAACATTTATTACAAAGACTAAATAATTGGTATATATGACTTTTTGTAATAGTATTTTTTAGAAGAAAATGAAACTTTGACGAATGACCTACTATTAAGAGAAATTTCAATAAAAAGAGATTCCTTTCAGTAGAACAATGAGTTATCGTTGAGAAAAAACACTATAAGTTATTAAAGTTTTATTGTCAATTACCATTAATGACTAATTATAATTCAGCCTGCATGATTTTTTATTCCTTTTTTTATTAGATTTAGGTCAATTATATATATATGTATGTATATATAGATACGTGCATGTAGAGATGTCAATAAGTACCTTATATATATAATTTTTTGTAATAGTTTTTTTTTTGAAGAAAATGAAACATAAATAATTGACCTACTATTGTTTTGTAATAGTTGTTATATATATAGATACGCCAAGCATTTTAAAGGAAGTAAATAAAATGTTTTAATTCTATATCCAATAAGTAGGAGAATATTAAGAAATCTATAAATGTGGATGTTGCACAGCTCAATAGGTTAATCTTTTGAAAGGAGAGTAATGAATTTATGATGAAGTGGTATCAAAGTGGATTTAACTTGGATCCATTTTATGTTAAGTACCTTTAGAGGGAGGTAAGTAGGGTAGTTGACAACGACTCTTGCATTGGGTGAGAGAGAATGTCGTGTTAAACATTTTAGAGGAAGACAGTGCTGAGAGCGTCATTGGATCAATTGAGAGAGGATGCCATGTCAAGTGTTTCTGAAAAAGTAGATAAGATGTTTTAATTTCACATTGGGCAGGTAGAGAAATTTTGAAAAGCTTATAACTGTGAATGCTGCATATTCTAATGAGTTAATTTTTTGAAAAGAGAGTAATGGTCCCGTGATATATATTGGTACGATCATTAAAAATATAAATTATAAATTTGAGTAACGCAAGATAATAGATTAGTCCTAAAGGTTGTAAGTTCAGTGGTGATGAATCAATTTGCAACAACTTTTAGCTGCTTTAAGATCTATTTACACATTACCAGCCATAACAATCCTGGTAAGCCAACTGCTTGGAATGCTTTCACCCAAATCAATTTTCTTTCTGCAAAATGCCTTTGTAACGACCCCTTCTTAGTCGCTACCAGCGTCCGAGACCTCCTGGAGATCCCGTCAAGTCCCGAACAAGCCTAAAAGAAATTTCTCCATAACTCATTGTACACCTTTACTAATCCGTATTATTATTTGAACCATATATATTTTTAGAACTTAAAATTTCACAAGAAGCATAGCCATTAAATTTTGACTTTAAGACATGATATCACAGTTAAATACATTAAGTTCAAGAATCTAAAATTTATGTTTTTATCAAAACTAATATTTGTTTACATAGTAAAACCAAAGTACTACAACTCAATCTCTAAAAGCGGAGTGACTCGAAATAAAAGGCCATGAGATGCCTTTACCTATTTGCGGTGGGCCGAACGCACTGATGATTACTCGTTAGGTCGATCCTTGTCTGCAAAAGAGGGAAAAGAGGGGTGTGAATCTCACAGACTCAGTGATCATCGGCTCCGTGAGTAGGGCGTAGATGAGAAACAAGCAAATAGCAGATCAATTGATTATAAAAATGCAAGATTAAAAACATAATTTATTTCAAATGGGAGTTTGTGCCTTATATGAAAAATCGAGGATTTCTTATGCATTGTAAACACTTCAATTGATAAATCAACCAAGGTAGATAAAAACTTTGCTACAAAACCGATCAATAACCTTATTCAAGTCAATCATTTGAAATATTGAATTAAAATAATTTTACATAAAGAAAATTCCGTCGTCAAAATCAATTGACATTTTACTCAAATCAAATCAGTATATTTGGCAAGCTCCCATGAAATCAAATGTTAATCAAACTCATACGTAAATCAAAAATCACCTCGCACCCGAGGAGTTAAAATTCATTTCACCGTAAAAATAAATGGAGCTGCAGAAAAGCCGTTAATTTTCGTTTTCACCATGCAAAGAAATATGAGTTTGAAAATCCAGAGATGCCACTCTTGAGTAGGGAATGAATATAAACCCGTGGTCCCGCTACCACGTAATAACATCCGAGAGCATCGCTTCACCGGATTCCCATGTGCCATGGCAATCTCACGATGTTGGCCGACATCGGAGAATCAAACGGTCATAACAGTGAAATCATCTGGTGGCCTAGCCACGTATACATACATCACAGGCCGTGGCCCCAACCACGCCTAACCGCCCGTCGGCGACCCAATGGTTCTCTAGCTAGAGCTCACTCGTGCACGAGGGTCACACTTAACCGATGTGACATCCGGCCTACTCTCGAATTTCTCAATTTAAAAAAAAAATCATTTTAGAATCGCTTTTTGTCCTTGAAATCTCGTCTTAAATTATTTTCAAAGTATTCAACATAAGAATTGATAAAATCTATCATTTTCTCAAAATATATTTATCCATGAATTTCAAAATAATAATTCGCACGGTGAATAAATAATATAACCATGAATGCATACTGCACAAATATAAGGCATAGATTTTGATGTAAAAAGTATAAAGGGCTTGTTTCCTGTTTTTCTAAACACTTTACATATAATTTATACATATATATATTCAAACCAATTTCTAAACGTAATTTGAAACCACAATTTCCTAAGATTGCTACCAGCACATGCTATCCATCATTAGAAGAGTACTTGTCACCACATCATTAGAAGNCTTAACTAACTTACTATATATTATACTATATATATATATATATATATATATATATATATTCAAACCAATTTCTAAATGAAATTTGAAACCACAATTTCCTAAGATTGCTACTAGCACATGCTATCCACAATTTTCGCGTTTAAAATAAATTATACGTATAGGTATATATATTTACAAAAATTTTAAAATTGGCACCCCTTGCTCACCTCACAATAGTGGGATGTTACGTCGCTATTAATTTAAAGACATATCGAGCTACTCCTTCTTACCAGTAGTTCGTTATTTCTTTCAGCCTTTCACCACAGTGCACCATTTATTTATTTCTCATAAATACTAAAACCCACTTAATTAATATATTTATTTTTTATTCTAACATCGTTATTATATATATTTTTATTATTTTCTTACCTTTCTTTCCCATTTCTTCCTCTCTCTTCTACTCGTTTTTCTCTTCCTTTCTTCTCCCTCCTTTGATGCACCAATCGGCTGCACTTTCTTCATCTCTTTCTCTCACAGTCAGCAGCACCCTAATACTCAGCTTTCTCTCTTTTCTTTTCTCAAAATCTAGCAGCAACTTAGCTTTCTTTTCCCTTAAAATTTGCAGCAAAAATCTCCTCTTTTGACTCCTCTAAGTGGCACCACAAAATCTCTTTTTCCTTCCTCCTTTCTTTCTCTGCTTCTCTCATTTTTGGCCGACCTTCTCTCCCTTTTTATTTCTCTCCATATGCTGTTGTTAAGAAGGAAGAAGAAAGAATGATTTTCACGTGGAAGGGAGAAAAGAATGGACATGACAACTTTTGTCCTTATCTCCCTCATTTCATTCAATCTTTCTTTCTCTTTTTATTCCTTGCCGGCCCCTACCATCATTCACCATAAAAAGTGATAGTTTCTTATTATTTTACTATTACATTGAGTCTTAATAAGTCACATGCATCCACATCCATTCTTATCTTCTCTCTTTTCATCTTTGTTTCTTCTTTTCATTATTCTATTCTTTCTTTCCTCTTTTAAAATGGCCGGCCCCCCACTCTTTTATGTCTTCCATTGCTTGTTCAATCACTTCACACAAATAAATTTGCTTGACTTTCCTTTTTGCTTAGTTGACCGGCTTTTTCAACATTTGTCTTCATCATCACTTTAATTTCAATTCCAATTCCTTTTATTCCTCAAATGGCCGGCCCCTACTACCCAATTCATTTCTTTAAAAAAATATTCTTACTATTATTATATATATTTATTTTATCTCATAATTTAATTATTTTATTTCCTCAAAATAATAAAGTTTATATATAAACTCTCCCCCATTTAAATTAAACATATGCCCATTTTTCAGACTAATTTCTATAATTGATAATATTTTATTTTTAAAATATTCTTTTCGTCCGTAATCGCTCTCTGACACCTAAATTTACGTCAATTGTCCCTTTGTCTTATTGATAGGTCTTATTGACCATTAAACGAGGATACGAGGTGTTACAATCTCCCCCACTTAAAAATAAATTCGTCTTCGAATTTAAATAAAGTGGGTCAATAAAACATACCTTAATCATGAAAGAGGTATGGGTATTCCTTCTTTATCTGCTCCTTTGGTTCCCAAGTTGCCTCTTCCACCGAATGGTTCTGCCACAAAACTTTCACTGAAGCAATTTCTTTGGAGCGTAGTTACTTCACTTGACGATCCAGTATTGCCACTGGTTGCTCCTCGAAGGTTAGTTTTTCATCCAATGGAACCAAATCATATCGTATAACATGTGTCGGATCCTTGATATACTTCTTTAACATGGACACATGAAATGTAGGATTCACCCAAACTAGTTCCATCAGTAAAGCTAGCCGATAAGCTGTGGACCCAATTCGCTCAAGAATCTCAAATGGTCCAATATATCTTGGGCTCAACTTCCCTTTCTTTCCAAATCTTTTGCTTCATTTCAGGGGAGATACCTTCAAAAATACAAAATCTCCCACTTGAAACTCCAAAGGACGACGCCTATTATATGCATAGGATTTTTGTCTACTTTGGGCTGTCCTTAGACGATCCCTTACCAAACTCACCACATCGGTTGCTTGTTGAACCAAATCGAGACCCAATAACTTTCTTTTTCCCACTTCAAACCATCCAATGGGTGACCTGCACTTTCGTCCATACAATGCTTCAAAAGGAGCCATTCCGATACTAGCTTGATAGCTATTATTATATGCAAATTCTGATAAAGGTAATTGTTGATCCCACGTGATTCCCAAATCCAACACAATTGACCTTAGCATATCTTCGAGCGTTTGTATCACATGCTCCGATTGACCATCTATTTGGGGATGATATGCCGTACTAAAGTCTAAACGAGTGCCTAAAGCTCCATGCAAACTTATCCAAAACTTGTTAGTAAACTGTGGCCCTTGATCAGATACTATGGTCACGGGAACTCCATGCAATTGTATAATATAATCAATATAAATCTTAGCATACTTAGCTGACCCATAGCTAGTTTTTATCGGAATGAAGTGAGCCGACTTAGTCAATCTATCCACTATTACCCATATTGAATCATATCCTCCCTTCACACGAGGCAATCCTGTCACAAAATCCATTGCCACATGTTCCCATTTCCACTCAGGAATTGGCAAGGGTTGTAGCAATCCTGGGGGTTTTCCATGTTCAGCTTTAACTTGTTGACAAGTTAGGCACTTAGCTACGTATTCCGCTACATCCTTCTTCATCCCTGGCCACTAATAAACCATTTTTAAATCATGATACATTTTAGTGGCTCTTGGATGTACAGTATAGGTAGTAACATGAGACTCTTCCAAAATTTCTTCTCTCAAGTTATCTTGATCTGGCACATACGTTCGGGATCCATACTTCAACAATCCCTCGTCTCCATATTCATAGTTCTAATCCCTCTCTTCCGATCCTAAGATTCTCATCACAAATTCATCTTGTTCTTGGGCCTTACGAATTCGATCCAAGATCATTGGTCTTACTCGAAAATGAGCAATAAGGGCACTAGGCCCACCAATATCAATCTTGACCCCCATACTGCCTAGGCTCTACCAACCTCGTACTATGTTTCTTCGTTCAATAGACAAGTGTGCCAAACTACCCATAGACTTCCGGCTCAAGGCATTAGCCACCACGTTCGCCTTACTAGGGTGATATTGAATGGTACAATCGTAATCTTTAAGCAATTCCATCCACCGACGTTGCCTTAAATTAAGATCATGTTGTTGAAATATATACTTCAAACTCTTATGATCGGTATATATTTCAAAGCTCTCTCCGTACAACTAATGAGGCTAAATCTTTAAAGCAAATACTATCGCTGCTATTTCCAAATCATAAGTGGGATAGTTCTACTCATGCCTCTTAAGCTACCTTGAGGCGTACGCAATCACCCTATCATTCTACATCAACACACATCCCAGTCCAACCCTTGATGCATCACAATACACCACGTAACCTCCTATACCACTTGGTAAACTTAAAACATGTGTTGAAATCAGGCACTCTTTCAGTCTTAAAAAACTCTCTTCACACTCATCAGTCCATAAAAATTTAACTCATTTTCGAGTTAACTTGGTCAATGGTGTTGCGATTTTTGAGAAGTCCTGCACAAATCGACGATAGTATCCAGCTAGTCCAAGAAAACTCCGAACCTCAGTGACTGTGCTTGGTCTTAACCAAGTTTGGATCGATGTGACCTTTTGTGGATCCACACTAATCCCTTATTTCGATATCACATGTCCGAGAAAACTAACACTCTCTAACCAAAAGGCACATTTAGAAAACTTCGCATACAATTCATGTTCTCGAAGTGTTTGTAACACCATTCTCAGGTGCTGTGCATGCTCTTCGGGACTTCGAGAATACACCAGAATATCATCGATAAACACCACCACAAATCTATCCAAATAGGGTCGAAATACTCTATTCATCAGATCCATGAAAGCGGTAGGAGCATTAGTTAAACCAAAGGACATCACCAAGAACTCATAATGTCCGTACCTCGTGCGAAATGCGGTCTTTGGTATATCTTCTTCTCAGACTTTTAACTGATGATACCTCGAGCATAGATCAATTTTTGAGAAACATTGTGCCCCTTGCAGTTGATCGAATAAATCGTCGATCCTAGGTAGTGGATATTTATTCTTAATAGTCACGCTATTTAACTTTCGATAATCCACACACAACCTCAAACTTCCATCCTTTTTCTTTATAAATAATACTGGAGCTCCCCAATACTTGGGAGAATAAAGCCCTTTTCGCCTAACTCTTGTAATTGCTCTCGTAGTACTCGCATTTCTGCTGGTGCCATTCGGTAGATAACTTCAGATATTGGTTCTGTGCTAGGAATTAATTTAATGCAAAACTCCAATTCTCTTTCTGGGGGTAACCTTGGTAATTCATCTGGGAGCACATCTTTAAATTCATTAACTATTAGCACCATTTTAAGATCCAGTACTTCTTCCTCCATTGACACATCTTCCTTGGTCCCTACACAAGCCAAATAATTTTGTCTTGTTTCCACTCAAGTGACTCCTGCCAATACTCTTTTGTTGCACGGACTCTTATGTCCGTAAATAATGAAAGGGGCTTCTTTGGGAAACTTAAATTCCACATACTTATAGTGACAATCAACGTTGGCATAACAATCATATAACCAATCCATTCCTAGTATAACATCAAATCCCAATGTTGTTAATAACACCAAATCCACCAAGGTCTCCTGATGGTTAATTTCAACTATACAAAACTTATATACATATTCTGCTGTATAAATTTCCTCCAAAGGTGTGATCACTACCAGCGGGTCTACCATGATATCGTAAGGTCTATTCAAATTTGACATAAAATTCAGAGAAACAAAAGAATGCGTAGCCCTTGGATCAAATAAAACTAATGCTTCAGAACCACAAATTAGAAGAGTACTTGTCACCACATCATTAAAAGCAAGCACATCTTGCGAACCCATAACAAACACTCTCGCTTGTCCTCCCTCGGAAGTACCCTGCGACACTGACTCCATAGGTCGAGATCGAGAGGTAGAAGCTATTCCTTTACCTTTGTCAAGTCGACCTCTCCTAGCTGGAGGTGAAACTGCAGATGCTACCGCTGATGCTGATTGTGCATACCCACGACCAGTTCCTTGGAATCTCCCTTCGTATGGCCAATCTCTTCGCATATGCCCCGGTTGACCACAGTTGAAGCATACATTATAAGTCTGAGCATAGGGCCCCACATGTGTAGTACCACAATGCGTACAATAAGGACTTCTCTAGCCCCTCTGTCGACTGTCAGGGCTGGTCATTTCATTACTAGGTCCTCGGTGGTTACTTGTTCCTGAAAAGTTCCCACGACGAGGTGGACTACTGAATTAGGGATTTCTTCTCGACCCTTGAGATCCAGTTGACGTTTGCCCTCTACTCTGCATATTCTCCCTTCGACCAGACTGACTTGGCCTTTCAAAAGTCATTTCTAGACCACCATGCCTTTGACTAGTCTGTCATTCAGCCTTAGTCAGTCCAGTGCTCTCACGAAGTGCCTTAGCCTCTATACTACGTCCCTCTATTAATCGGGCACAATCCGCAACATCAGAGTACGAATTGAATCTCTGCGAAGCAACCGCTCTAAACAAATATTCGGATAACTTAGCCATAAATCGATTTACCCTCATTTCTTCTGTAACTACTAGGTATGGGGCGTACCTAGATAATTGTGTGAACTGCACATCATACTCAAACACTGTCATCCCGGGCGTTTGCCTTAAAGCCTCAAACTCCTTAGCCTTAGCTGCTCGTACACTTCGGGGCATAAATCTGTCCATAAAAGCTTTATCAAATTCCTTCCACCCAAGCGGACCAGCATCACTAGGTCTACCCCATAGGGATGATGTAATCCACTGTTGTGCTACGTCTTCAAGACGAAAGCTAGCCAGTGTCACTGATCTTGTGCTCGAAGCTCCTAAGGCACGACAGATCCTCTCCATGGTATCTAAAAATCTGTGTGGGTCCTCTCCCACAGTGGAACCAGTAAAAGACGGAGGTTGTAGCTTCATAAATGTTGATAAGGAAACTGAATCATCTCCCTCGTCTTCATCTGAATCATTCTCCTCTTCCAACTCTTCCTCCTCTAATTCTTCTTCCTCAATCATATTCGCATTCGGATCATAATCTAGATCTTGTAAATTTAAATCCATATAGTCCTCAGTTGCACTAGCACAACGTTGAGTAAACTCGGTAAACTACTGGGTCAAATTTCACAATCCGGCAGCTAACTCATCCAGAGTGACACTCTCCAACGTACGTCTACCTGCTCCTGTGCTATCGGTACTAGCACTTCTTTGGCCACTCGAGCTACCCTCACTAGATCGTCAGGAACTTCCCCTTCCTCTCTTTCTCGAATGACCTCTCCCTCGCGGGGCAGAAATTCGCAGTCGCTCATTGGTTTCTCTGGGCGCATTTGATCTACCCGCAGCCCTTGCAGATTCTCGAGTCAGAGGCGGCATCTCAAACCTGGACATCGACAGTCAAATATCGTTATTTAATCATCCCATTATAATTATACAAGGTGATTTTTCTAAGATAAAGAGTCTACGCAGCCTCTTGCCTATAATCGATGCTGCAGTCACTAACTATAAGCAAGACTCTACGTCTACTCCACTACTTCGCTACTTAACACAAAAACATCCTAGGACTCGACTAAACCTAGGGCTCTGATACAAACTTTGTAACGACCCCTTCTCAGTAGCTACCGACGTCCGAGACCTCTAGGAGATCTCGCCAAGTCCCGAACAAGCCTGAAAGAAATTTCTCCATAACTCATTGTACACCTTTACTAATCCGTATTATTATTTGAACCATATATATTTTTATAACTTAAAATTTCACAAGAAGCATAGCCATTAAATTTTGACTTTAAGTCATGATATCATAGTTAAATACATTAAGTTCAAGAATCTAAAATTTATGTTTTTATCAAAACGAATATTTGTTTACATAGTAAAACCAAAGTACTACAACTCAATTTCTAACAGCGGAGCGACTCGGAATAAAAGGCCATGAGATGCCTTTACCTATTTGCGGTGGGCTGAACGCGCTGATGATTACTCGTTAGGTCTATTCTTGTCTGTAAAAGAGGGAAAAGAGGGGTGTGAGTCTCATAGACTCAGTGATCATTGGCTCCGTGAGTAGGGCATAGATGGAAAACAAGCGAATAGCAAATCAATTGATTATAAAAATGCAAGATTAAAAAAAATAATTTATTTCAAACGGGAGTTTGTGCCTTATATGAAAAATCGAGAATTTCTTACGCATTGTAAACACTTCAATTGATAAATCAACCAAGGTAGATAAAAACTTTGTTATAAAATCGATCAATAACCTTATTCAAGTCAATCATTTGAAATATTGAATTAAAATAATTTTACATAAAAAAATTTCACTGTCAAAATCAATTGACATTTTACTCAAATCAAATCAGTATATTCGGCAAGCTCCCATGAAATCAAATGTTAATCAAACTCATACGTAAATCAAAAATCACCTCGCACCCAAGGAGTTAAAATTCATTTCACCATAAAAATAAATGGAGCTACAGAAAAACCGTTAATTTTCGTTTTCACCATGCAAAGAAATATGAGTTTGAAAACCCAGAGATGCCACTCTCGAGTAGGGAATGAAAATAAACTCGTGGTCCCGCTACCACGTAATAACATCCGGGAGCATCGCTTCACCAGATTCTCATGTGCCATGGCAGTCTCACGATGTTGGCCGATATCGGAGAATCAAACGGTCGTAACCTTGAAATCATCTAGTGGCCTAGCCACGCATACAAATATCATAGGCCGTGGCCCCAATCACACCTAACCGCTCGTCGGTGACCCAATGGTTCTCTAGCTAGAGCTCACTCGTGCACGAGGGTCACACTTAACCGATGTGACATCTGGCCTACTTTCGAATTTCTCGATTTTAAATAAAAATCATTTTAGAATCGCTTTATGTCCTTGAAATCTCATCTTAAAATTATTTTCAAAGTATTCAACATAAGAATTGATAAAATCTATCATTTTCTCAAAATATATTTATGCATGAATTTCAAAATAATAATTCGCATGGTGAATAAATAATATAACCATGAATGCACAGTGCACAAATATAAGGTACAGATTTTGATGTAAAACAATATAAAGGGCTTGTTTCCCATTTTTATAAACACTTTACATATAATTTATACATATATATATTCAAATTGATTTCTAAACGTAATTCGAAACCACAATTTCCTAAGATTGCTACCAGCACATGCTATCCATAATTTTCGCGTTTAAAATAAATTATACGTATAGGTATATATATTTACGAAAATTTTAAAATTGACACCCCCTACTCACCTCACAATAGCGGGATGTTACGTCCCTATTAATTCAAAGACATATCGAGCTACTCCTTCTTACCAGTAGTTCATTATTTCCTTCAGCCTTTCACCACAGTGCACCATTTATTTATTTCTTCTAAATATTAAAACCCACTTAATTAATATATCTATTTTTTATTCTAACATCATTATTATATATATATATATATATTTATTATTTTCTTACCTTTCTTTCCCGTTTCTTCGTCTCTCTTCTACTCGTTTTTCTCTTCCTCTCTTCTCCCTCATTTCATGCACCAATCGGCTGCACTTTCTTCCTCTCTTTCTCTCACCATCGGTAGCACCCCAATACTCAACTTTATCTCTTTTCTTTCCTCAAAATCCAGCAGCAACTTAGCTTTCTTTTCCCTTAAAATTTGCAGCAAAAATCTCCTCTTTTGACTCCTCTAAGTGGCAGCACAAAATCTCTCTTTCCAGCTCACTCTTTCTCTCTTTTTCCTTCCTCCTTTCTTTCTCTGCTTCTCTCATTTTTGGCCGACCTTCTCTCCCTTTTTATTTCTCTCCATATGCTGCTGTTAAGAAGGAAGAAGAAAGAATGATTTTCACGTGGAAGGGAGAAAAGAACGGACATGACAACTTTGTCCTTATCTCCATCCTTTCATTCAATCTTTCTTTCTCTTTTTCTTCCGTGCCGGCCCCTACCATCATTCACCATAAAAAGAGATAGTTTCTTATTATTTTACTATTACTTTGACTCTTAATAAGTCACATGCATCCACATCCATTCTTATTTTCTCTCTTTTCATCTTTGTTTCTTCTTTTCATTATTCTATTCTTTCTTTCCTCTTTTAAAATGGCTGGCCCCCCACTCTTTTATGTCTTCCATTGCTTGTTCAATCACTTCACACAAATAAATTTGCTTAGTTGACCGGCCTTTTCAAAATTTGTCTTCATCATCACTTTAATTTCAATTCCAATTCCTTTTGTTCCTCAAATGGCCGACCCCTACTACCCAATTCATTACTTAAAAAAAATATTCTTACTATTATTATATATATTTATTTTTATCTCATAATTTAATTATTTTATTTTCTCAAAATAATAAAGTTTACATATAAACTCTCCCCCACTTAAATTAAACATATGCCCATTTTCAGACTAATTCCCGTAATTGATAATATTTTATTTTTAAAATATTTTTTTCGTTCGTAATTGCTCTCTGACACCTAAATTTACATCAATTATCCCTTTGTCTTATTGATAGGTCTTATTGACGATTAAACGAGGATACGGGGTGTTACAGCCTTCATATTTCATTCCTGCTCCCCAAATCAATAGCATTGTGGACACTTCGAAAAATTGGCTCTCTAGTCGATTGCCAAGTGGCTTTAATTTTTGGGATAATTGAGGTATTATTAGATTGATTGTGGAGATTTGATGGATTAAAATAGGTAGGTTGAGTTTTGCTCTATGTTGTTGGGCTTATGTATTGGCTAAAAATGTATTTGGTTAAAGAGTAAAGGTTTGGGTTGAAGGGGAAGGGGGAAAGAATGAATGGATATGGGTTTCTACATTGGACCAATAGAGTGTTATGTTATTGGGTTTGAGGATAGAATTTGGATTTTAGGGGAGAAATTAAGGGGATATAATGATGGGTTTAATTTGATTTAGGGGATGACACTTTTTTTCTTTTATGGGCAGTTGATATTGGGTTATTTTGACTTTCAATAAAACAATAATTTTATCATTATTTAAATTAGAAATACATATATATATTTAGAATAATAAATTCGACTGTAAAGCACAAGTTAAATTAAGAAGATAGTAATAATTTAAGAAACGATGGTAATCAGTTTAAAACAATTAGTTTTTTTTTTAACTTTTGGTTTCAAATCCTTAATAAATAATATTTGGATATTTGGATAGACAAAAAGAAAAAAATCCAATTTCTAGTCAACAAATTTTAATGTCTCACTATTTACCACATGACATTGACGTCATCAAGATGATATGTCAACATGCCACATCATAATCAATTATAATACGTTAGCATGTCACATTAATACCTTATAACATACAATGATAAATGACATTTTAATTAAGTCAATTATTAGTCATAAGGGCTTATTTGATTCAAAATAAAAGTTTAGGTGTTTATTTGAATGCAATAAAAAGATAAGGGTTAAATTGACTTTCTTGGTATAGTTCGGGGGCTTATTTGCATATTTAGCTAAACCCAAATTACTCTACTTGTCTAAAAATTCAAATCTTACTTTTAAAACTTGTAGTGTCGCTTATTCTTCTTGGTCTTTGGTTGCATTTTTTACATCTCAAAATAACTCATCTAGGCTTCAATTGTAAGTAATTTTCAATTCAAATTAAGTTTTTAAAAAATACTTCATTTTTAAATATGTTTTGTTTAATTTGATAGTTTGGGACCTAAACAGAATCTAGCTAATAAAAAATAGTATTACATGTCAAATAATATCTTAAAATTATGAGTTTTTCTTTTTTTGATTTATTTTTTAGATATATTATTTGATTGTTTGATTTTTGTATTTAATTTTATGTGGTTTATAGATGCTTCTGATCGATGAATAGAAATTTTTCAAATTGTTTGTTATTGAACTTGATAATTTGCTAATGAGAAATGAGTAGTAATTTTTAACAGATTTTTGGATAAATAAGTAATGAAAAAATATTTTAAAATACAAAAAATTTTCTCACAAACTCAAGTTTTGGGCAACAACAAAATAATTCTACTAATGATGGTACTCAACAATCTTCTAAGCAAGTCATGTTGAATTTGATCTAAGTACTCTCTCGGCAATTCCTAGATTGAGGAATTTTTTTTTAAAAAATTATTATTATTTTAGTTATAACATCACTCAGAAAAATTTTTGAGTTCGTCTCTGATCCTCTTTTTCCTTCTTCTTTTCAAGTGGTTTCATCTCTCTTAATCTAATACTAATTACTTGGTCTAATGATTTCCTATAATTGTTTTTTTTTTGAAAAACTAAGAACTTAAATAAATGACCTACTACTGAGACCAATTTCGAGAGAATGGAATTTCTTTCAATACAACAATGAATTGTCAAAGTTCTATTAATATTATATAAGACTAATTGCTATGTAGATATAATTTTCTGCAACTATTTTTTTTCCCGAAGAAATGGAGACTTGAATAAATGACCCATTGTTGATAAAAATTTCGAATATCAATGCAATATGGTTAATTGCCATACAAGACTAATCTTTATTCGTCTGCATGATTTTTTGTAACTATTTTTCTAAGACAATTGAAACTTGAATAAACAACTTCCGAGTGAGACAAATTTTTAGACAAAGGAATTCCTTTTAATATAACAATAAGTTATCAAAGCTCTACAATTCATTGTCATATAAGACTAATTACCTAGTCTATATGATTTTCTATAACTGTTTCCTCCCGAAAAAGTTATGACTTGAATAAGTGACATATTGGTAAGACGAATTTTGAGAAAAAAGGAATTCTTTTTAATATTACAATAAGTTTGAGAGTTTTTACCATTAATTGCAATACAAAACTAAAAAACCGGTTTGTAGAAGTTTTTGTAACTGTTTCCTTCCAAGAAAACAGGGACTTGAGTAAATGATCTACTATTGAGACAAATTTCAAGCAAAAAGAATTCGTTTTAATAAAACAATAAGTTATTAAAGTTCTAACATTTATTACAAAGACTAAATAATTGGTATATATGACTTTTTGTAATAGTATTTTTCAGAAGAAAATGAAACTTAGACAAATGACCTACTATTAAGACAAATTTCAATAAAAAGAGATTCCTTTCAGTATAACAATGAGTTATCCTTGAGAAAAAACACAATAAATTATTAAAGTTTTATTGTCAATTACCATTAATGACTAATTATAATTCAGCCTACATGATTTTTTATTCCTTTTTTATTAGATTTAGGTCAATTATATATATGTGTATGTATATATAGATACGTGCATGTAGAGATGTCAATAAGTACCTTATATATAATTTTTTGTAATAGTTTTTTTTTGAAGAAATGAAACATAAATAATTGACCTACTATTAAGTGTGTGTGTGTGTAGAGATGTCAATTCTTTTCTAATTTTGTACAAATGTATTGTGAATCTAGTCATTACACTGACATTTGGTGCATCCAATGTAAGTTGCTTTGACTTGAGTTGTATATGTCTACATTGTTTGCTCATTGTAATGCAAAAATGGATACTTAAGAAAAATTCTGCATCTATTTTCATCAATGCAGGATCCCATAAAATCCACTTTGATAGATGCTAATTATGTAAGAAACAATTCTCCTTATGATGAAAATCCTAAAAAGGTAAATACTTATGTTGAAAAGTTTGTCCTACTACTCCAAATTCAGAGTATCTAGTGCCTAAATAAGGTATACAAGATTGATTACCTAGAAAAGCAATTAATGAAAAGAGACCTTTTTGATTATATAAACCTAGTTCCTGTTTCTTTTAATATAACAATAAGTTATCAAAGCTCTACAATTCATTGTCATATAAGACTAATTACTTGGTATATATGATTTTCTGCAACTGTTTCCTTTCTAAAATGTGAGGACTTGAATAAGTGACCTATTAAAACGAATTTCGAGAAAAAAGAATTCTTTCTTGAACTATAGTAAGTTTGACAGTTTTACCATTGATTGCAATGCAAAACTAATAAACCGGTCTGTATGATTTTCTGTAACCGTTTTCTTTCAAGAAAACGGGAACTTGAATAAATGAACTACTATTGAGACAATTTCGACAAAAACGAATTTGTTTTATTAAAACAACAAGTTATTAAATTTCTAACATTTATTACAAAGACTAAATAATTGGTATATATGATTTTTTGTAATAGTTTTTTATGAAGAAAATGAAACTTAGACAAATGACCTAATATTAAGACAAATTTCAAGAAAAAGAGATTCGTTTTAGTATAACAATAAGTTATTGCTGAGAAAAAAACAATAAATTATTAAAGTTTTATCGTGAATTACCATTAGTGCCTAATTATAATTCAACCTGCGTGATTTTTTATTCCTTTTTTATTAGATTTATGTCAATTTATATATATATATATATGTGGTTTTTTTTGTAATAACTTTATTTTGAAGAAAATGAAACATAAATAATTGACCCACTATTAAGTGTGTGTGTGTAGAGATGTGAAAATGGATACTTAAGGAAAATTTTACATCTGTTTTCATCAATCCAAGATCCCATAAAATCCACTTTGACAGACAATTCTTCTTATGAAGAAAATCTTGAAATGGTAAATACTTATGTTGGAAAGTTTGTCATACTACTCCAAATTCAAAGTATCTAATGTCTAAAAAGTTATACATGATTGATTACCTAAAAGAGAAATTAAGGACAAGAGACGTTTTCGATTATATAAACCTGGTTCCCCTCGCTTTCTATTCATTCCAGACATCACATTCTAAGGAGAAGTTTAGAAAAATCTACCATTGTCACCCAGTTAGAGCTATTCTTTCCCCAGATACTATCAGCTTTCTTTAAACCCGAAGGAAGCCTTGCTCTCAGCCATGGAAAATACTTCCTCAGAAAATGTTACCTTTTCATTGTTGTCATGGGGCTTGCTTGATTTTGCTACATCTAGACTTGTTTCTTTTCATTCAACGTTTCTCTTCGTGCTTCTCATTATATCCCTTTCTGTTGTCAAAGCAAAGGGCAAAGCCAGCAAGAGAAAGAGCAACCAAGCACCTCTCCCTCCAGGCCCAACCCCCTGGCCAATCATTGGAAACCTTCCGGAGATATGGAGAAAGAGGCCAGCCTTTCGGTGGATTCATGGCCTTATGAAAGAACTCCACACCGATATTCTTTGTGTCCGCCTTGCAAGCACTCATGTCGTCGCTGTCACTTCGCCTGCCATTGCTCGGGAGTTCTTGAAGAAAAATGATTCAGTTTTTGCATCAAGGCCTGTTACGATGGCAACCGAGTACTCCAGCCGAAGGTTCTTGACAATAGCTGTGGTTCCGTGGGGAGATCAATGGAAGAAAATGAGAAGGGTTGTAACCTGTGAGATTGTCAGCGCATCCAAACTTCACTCTTTACTTGAGAACAGAACCGAAGAAGCTGATAACCTTGTTAGGTTCATCTACAACCAATGCAAGAGCAATGGCGGTGATAATTCCACTGCCTCAGCAGTCGTTAATCTAAGACTTGCAATGAGGCAATACAGCGGGAATGTCATCAGGAAGATGATATTAAACCGAAGATACTTTGGGGAAGGTAGAAAAGATGGAGGGCCTGGATATGAAGAAGAAGAGCATGTGGAATCACTCTTCACAGTGCTCAAGCACCTTTACTCTTTCATCTTATCAGACTATATACCCTGGTTGAGATCATTTGATTTGGAGGGCCATGAGAAGACTGTAAGGAAGGCCATGAAAATTGTGAATGACTACCAGGATCCCTTGATTGACGAGAGGGTCCAAGAGTGGAGGGAAGGCAAGAGGACGGAGTCTGAAGACCTCCTTGATGCCTTCATTTTAGCCAAGGATTCGAATGGGAAGCCGGCTCTTTCAATCGAAGAGATTAAAGCCCAATGCGCGGTGAGATAATCTAACCATACGTGCCTTTTTCGCCATGTGTTTTTGGTCTAGTTATAACAAAAATTATTTTGATTAGTTATTTATCATCAAATTTGCGTTTGGTATAATTCTATGAATGTTATTTTGTTTATGTAGGAGTTAATGCTTGCAACCGTAGACAATCCTTCAAATGCTGTGGAATGGGCAATGGCGGAAATGATCAACCAGCCTGAAATTCTCCTGAAAGCTGTCGAGGAAATAGATGCTGTGGTAGGAAAAGAGAGGCTGGTTCAAGAAGCTGACATTCCCAAACTCAACTACGTCAAAGCTTGTGCAAGGGAAGGCTTTCGTCTTCACCCCATTGCACCCTTTAACCTACCGCATGTCTCAACCGCCGACGCCACTGTTGCTGGCTACTTCATCCCCAAAGGTAGTCACGTCTTGCTCAGTCGTTACGGCCTAGGCCGGAACCCCAAGGTTTGGGATGACCCACTGAAGTTCAACCCTGAGCGCCATTTGAAGGATGGTTCCATGTGCGTTGGTCTGACGGAGACAGACCTGAGGTTCATTTCTTTCAGCACGGGGAGGCGCGGGTGCATGGGCGTGGCTCTTGGGACTGCAATGACCGTGATGCTGTTGGCAAGGCTTCTCCAAGGTTTCACTTGGAGGGTTCCACCGAATGAGGCAAACATCGATCTCTCTGAGGCACAAGATGATCTCTTCATGGCCAAACCTTTGCATGCACTTGGTCAACCTCGATTGCCTGCTCATCTTTATCCAGCTAATTGATCAGTCATGGAAAAGCTTCAATCATGAATAAAGTTGTCATTGCTTTTTTAAAAAATGAATAAACCTATAATTAATTTGAATATTTCTTGTTATGATGCTCTTTTTATGAATGTTGATTTCAATTTCTCAATGTGTGCTTTGTGACTTTTGAATTCCATTACTTGCTGCTGAAGTATTTGGAAAATGCCCTTTCATTTTTTACTAATGATTTTATTTTTTATTTTTGATAATTCAAATAAATTTGTACTGTAATTAATTTATATTGAATAGTATGTAGTTTTAGGTTATTGGGTTTGAGGATGGAAATTTGATTTAAGGGGAGAGATTCACGGGATTTAAGGATGGGTTTTATTTGATTTGCAGAATGACTCTTGTTTTGTTTTTGTTTTCTTGGGTTGTTGATAGTCTGGTAATTTTGAGTTTTGACTTTAAACAAACATAGTTATTTTATCATTATTCAAATTATAAATATATTATATATATATAATTAAAATAATAAATTTGATGTAAAAGATGGGTTAAATGTTAAAAATATATATAAAAATATATCATAAGATAATTTGATCATCTTCCACGATAGATGTTCATATAAAATATGATATAATACAAATAAAAATTCATTAGGCATGGATTTGGATCATAGGAAGGTGAGAAACTCTCTCTTACATCGCAAATTCAAACCTCCTATTAGTGGTATATGAAAGAAAAAAATTTCAATAGTTTGCACATAAGATTAATGATCCAATCTCTATGATTTTTTGTAATAGTTTTATTTCGAAGAAATAGACAATTAAATAAATGATCTTCTATTGAAACAAATTTTGAAAAAAAAGGGTGTTTCTTTTAATATAAAAATAAGTTATCAAAGTTTTACCATTAATTGTCATATAAAACTAATAACTTGGTCTTTATAATTTTTTATAATTATTTCCTTAGAAATAAGGAGAATTTGAATAAAAAACTTACTATTGAGACAAATTTCGAGAAAATAAAATTTCTTTAATGTAATAGTGAGAAAATAAAAGAAGTGTATTAAAGCGGTTTTAGCATATTCTCTATTTCCAGAAAATAATAAAAAAACATTTTCAATCTTCGAGAACAATATACTAGAGAAAGTTCACTAGCTTTGTTAGGTTTGATAATCTAGTTGATGCTAGGAGGGTTTGTATTTTTTTTTAATTGGGAGAAGGGTATTCGAACCCTACTCTTTAGATAAAGGATCATATACTAACCAATGAGTTAAATGTTCGAGTGCAGGAGGGCTTGCTTGACTATGAATGAAGTTAGGATTATCAGCCAAAAACTAAGAGTCAATTTAGCGCAAGCTGGTGATAGAGATACCTATTGGAGGAGAAGACAACCAATGATGATGGGAAGAATACCCCAAATGGAAGGAACCAACGATCAAACCGAGGAACAAACTTCTGATGAGCGAAGAGGAGGACAAGGCCGATCCTACTCTCAAGAGTAAGAAGAGCAAAGGAAATCCAAGAGTAGTCAATTTCAACGAATGGAAAAAAAAAGACAAGATGTAAAGGGACAATGAGTGTGGAGTAATCATTTGAATTGCCTTGAAAAAAAATCTTATATAAGACTAATTATTTGGTCTGTGTGATTTTCTACAATTGTTTTTTTCCAAAGAAATGGGGACTTGAATAAATGACCTACTATTGAGAGACAAGTTTTGAATTTGAAAGTGATACGATAAATTGCCAAATAAGACTTATTCCCTAGTCGTCTGCTTGATTTTTTGTAACTATTTCCTTCCGAGACAATGAGAACTTTAATAAATGACCTATGATTGAGACAAATTTAGAGAAAATGAAATTCCTTTTAATATAACAGTAAGTTATCAAAGTTCTACAATTAATTGTCATATAAGACTAATTACTCGGTCTGGATGATTTTTTGTAATTGTTTCCTTCTGAGAAATTGGAGACAAATAAAACACCTACTATTAAGACAAATTCTGAGAAAATGGAATTCTTTTTAGTATTACAATAAGTTAAGAGAGTTCTTCCATTAATTGCAATACAAAACTAATTAACTAGTTTGTAACATTTTTTTGTAACTGTTTCCTTTTGAGAGAATGGGGATTGGAATAAGTGACCTACTATTGAGACAAATTTCGAGAAAAAGAAATTCCTTTTAATATAAAAATAAATTTTCAAAGTTCTAACCTTGATTGCTAAGACTTAATAGCCGTTATATATGATTTTTTTGTAATAATTTTTCTATTCATTTTTTATTAGATTTATGCCATACATATATACATGTATGTATATATGTATAGATGTATGTATGTATATATATATATGTATGTGTGTGTGTTGATGTCAAAGTTCTACCATTAAATGCCATATAAGACTAATTACTTGGTAGTCGGTATGATTTTATTATAGTCGTTCCCTTCCGAGAAAATAGAGACTTAAACTATTGAGACAAATTTCAAGAAAAAAAAATTCTTTTTGATTTAACAATAAATTATTAAAGTTCTAACATTAGTTATCATCTAAGGCTTTTTTATTTTGCTCAACCAATATATGATTTCATTCAATAAGAGTTAATTCAGCTAACACATTCCAACTACCTGGAATGGTACCAAAGAGTTAATCACCCACAGAGTTTCCCCTCAGTTAAAGAGGATCACAACATCCAACAGATTCCATATCGCCTGTAGTTAATAACTTGACAGCAACCTAATATTACATACACCAGCAGCACGTCCTTTATTTCTTTTGCATATGAAGCCTACTCCTTTACCTATATTGACCACTTTTCATTTGTTCTGGGCTTGTTCTTCTATTACTCTCCTTTCATGGGCCTTCATTTCTCATCATTATTTTCTCCCTTTGTCCCCAATCTCTTGTCAACCGGTTTCAATCTGTCTTCGTCTAACACTAATTACTTGGTCCATATGATTTGTTGTAATCGCTTCCTTTCTAAAAAGTGAGTACTTGAATAAGTCATCTACTGGTAAGACGAATTTTGAGAAAAAAAAAATTCATTCTAGTATTACAATAAGTTTGAGAGTTTTTACCATTAATTGCAATACAAAACTAATAAACTGGTCTGTATGGTTTTCGGTAATTATTTCCTTTCGAGAAAACGGGGACTTGAATAAATGATCTACTATTAAGACATATTTCAAAAGAAAAAAAAAGAATTCCTTTTAATAAAACAACAAGTTATCAAAGTTCTAACATTTATTGCAAAGACTAAATCCTTGGTATATATGATTTTTTGTAATAGTTTTTTATGAAGAAAATGAAACTTAGACAAATGACCTACTATTAAGACAAATTAAAAAAAAAAAGAGATTTCTTTTAGTATAGCAATAAGTTATTGCTAAGAAAAAAAAGTTATTAAAGTTTTACTATCAATTACCATTAATGACTAATTATAATTCAGCCTGTATTTTTTTATTAGATTTATGTCAATTATATATATATATATATATATATATGTGTGTGTATAGAATTGTTTATAAGTACCTTATATATATATATATATATATATATATATATATATATGAGTTTTTTGTAGTAGTTTTTATAGGAAGAAAAGGATACATAAATAATTGACCTACTATTACGAGTGTTTGTGTAGAGATGTCAGTTCTTTTCTATTTGGTAAATATCATTTGTTTTGATTAAAAATGGAAAAAATACACCAAAAAAAATTAAAACTTATTAAGTTTCGTTTCAAAAATAAATATTTCATTAAAGCAATATTTTTTAGTAATCCGTTTGATAATTTTTTTCATAATTTTATAACACATGTTTAGTTGTATATTATCATTTAAAAATTTATTAAACATTTAATACAAAATTATTGAAAAGAAGGACATCAAATCAGACGCGAAATCTAGAAGGAGAAAATTCTGAACCTCGTCTTGTGAGGGCCATACAGCTCTAAGATTGACCTGTTGACTTGCTTTGATCAAGTCAAGGACCCATTCGGTTTGGGCAGCTTCTATTTCAATTCTAAAGTATATTTGGAAAAAAAACCAATGCTTAAAGCAACTCTGGGAAAAACCAATGATTAAACCAATAATGTTCTTTTCTATTGTGAATCTAGTCATTACACTGACATTTGGTGCATCCAATTTAAGTTTCTTGGAATTGAGTTGTATATGTCTACATTGTCTGCTCATTATAATGCAAAAATGGATACTTAAGAAAAATTCTGCATCTAGGATCCCATAAAATCCACTATGATAGATCCTAATTATGTAAGAAACAATTCTTCTTATGATGAAAATCCTGAAAAGGTAAATACTCATGTTGTAAAGTTTGTCCTACCACTCCAAATTCAGAGTATCTAATGTCTAAATAAGGTATACAAGATTGATTACCTAGAAGAGAAATTAATGAAAAGAGACATTTTGGATTATATAAACCTGGTTCCCCTTGCTTTCTTTTCATTCCAAACCTCACATTCTAAGGAGAAGGTGAGAAAAATCTTCCATTGTCACCCAGTTAGAGCTACTCTTTCCCTAAATACTATCAGCTTTCTTTAAACGAAAAGTAGATCTGACAATTCGTGTTAACGTGTCGTAAACGTGTCAGATACGATTAGACACGAAACATATTAATGCTAAACACGAACACGACACGTTTAATATTCGTGTCTTAGATTTAAAACAAGTACACATACACGTTTAATATACGTGTAACACGACACGACACGACACGATTAACACGTTTATTAAACGTGTCAATATATGACACGACACGATTAATAACACGTTTAGCACTATTAACACGTTTGACACGATTAAATAAAAATATTTACAATTAAATATAATTTTATTATTTAAATTTAAAATCTATAATTATAAAAATAATTATAATAAAACAAAAATAATAATAACATCAAATAATCACCAAGAGTTAAAAATTAGGGTTGAGCATGTATAATTACATTATACCCTTTATAAAATTAAAAAAATTTATTAAAATAATTATTTAAAATTATTTATATAAGGTTAAAATAATTTTTAACTATTAATTTTTAATAGGTTAATAAATGTATTACGTATACACGTTTAAATACGATAACACGATTAAGTAAATGTGTTTGTTGTGTCTAACACGTTAAGATACGAAAATAATTAGACACGAAACACGTTAAGACTGAATCCAAAACCTGTTTAACCTGTGTCTTATCGTGTCGTATTCAAAATTGCCAAGTCTAACCTGAAGGAAGCCTTGCACTTAGCCATGGAAAATACTTCCTCATAAAATGTTACTTTTTCATTTTTTATCATGGGGCTTGCTTGATTTTGCTACCTCTAGACTTGTTTCTTTTCATTCAACCTTTCTCTTCGTGCTTCTCATTATATTCCTTTTTGTTGTCAAAGCAAAGGGCAAAGCCAGCAAGAGAAAGAGCAACCAAGCACCTCTCCCTCCAGGCCCAACCCCCTGGCCAATCATTGGAAACCTTCCGGAGATATGGAGAAAAAGGCCAGCCTTTCGATGGATTCATGGCCTCATGAAAGAACTCCACACCGATATTCTTTGTGTCCGCCTTGCAAACACTCATGTCGTCGCTGTCATTTCGCCTGTCATTGCTCGAGAGTTCTTGAAGAAAAATGATTCAGTTTTTGCATCAAGGCCTGTTACGATGGCAACCGAGTACTCCAGCCGAAGGTTCTTGACCATAGCTGTGGTTCCGTGGGGAGATCAATGGAAGAAAATGAGAAAGGTTGTGACCTGTGTGATAGTCAGCGCATCCAAACTTCGCTCTTTACTTGAGAACAGAACCGAAGAAGCTGCTAACCTTGTTAGGTTCATCTACAACCAATTTAAGAGCAATGGCGATGATAATTCCACCTCCTCAGCAGTCGTTAATCTAAGACTTGCAATGAGGCAATACAGCGGAAATGTCATGAGGAAGATGATATTCAACCGAAGATACTTTGGGGAAGGTAGAAAAGATGGAGGGCCTGGATATGAAGAAGAAGAGCATGTGGAATCACTCTTCACAGTGCTCAAGCAAGCTTACTCTTTCGTCTTGTCAGACTCTATACCCTGGTTGAGATCATTTGATTTGGAGGGCCATGAGAAGACTGTCTGTAAGGCTATGAAAATTGTGCGTGAGTACCAGGATCCCTTGATTGACGAGAGGGTCCAAGAGTGGAGAGAAGGCAAGAGGACGGAGCCTGAAGACCTCCTTGATGCCTTCATTTTAGCCAAGGATTCGAATGGGAAGCCATCTCTTTCAATCGAAGAGATTAGAGTCCAATGTGCAGTGAGATAATCTAACCGTAGATTCCTTTTCTGCCATGTGTTTTTAGTCTAGTCATAACAAAAATTAATATGATTAGTTCTAGTAATAGTAACAATATTTATCATCAAATTTGTGTTTGATATGTCTATGAATATTTTGTTCATGTAGGTGTTAATGCTTGCAACCGTAGACAATCCTTCAAATGCTGTGGAATGGGCAATGGCGGAAATGATCAACCAACCTGAAACTCTCCTGGAAGTAGTCGAGGAAATAGATGCTGTAGTCGGAAAAGAGAGGCTGGTTCAAGAAGCTGACATTCCCAAACTCAGCTATGTCAAAGCTTGTGCAAGGGAAGGCTTTCGTCTTCACCCCATTGCACCCTTTAACCTACCGCATGTCTCAACCGCCAACGCCACTGTTGCTGGCTACTTCATCCCCAAAGGTAGTCACGTCTTGCTCAGTCGTTACGGCCTAGGCCGGAACCCCAAGGTTTGGGATGACCCACTGAAGTTCAACCCTGAGCGCCATTTGAAGGATGGTTCCATGTGCGTTGATCTGACAGAGACAGACCTGAGGTTAATTTCTTTCAGCACAGGAAGGCGCGGGTGCATGGGCGTGGCTCTTGGGACTGCAATGACCGTGATGCTGTTGGCAAGGCTGCTCCAAGGTGTCACTTGGAGGGTTCCACCGAATGAGGCAAACATCGATCTCTCTGAGGCAAAAGATGATCTCTTCATGGCCAAACCTTTGCATGCACTTGGTCAACCTCGATTGCCTGCTCATCTTTATCCAGCTAATTAATCAGTCATGGAAAAGCTTCAGTTATGAATAAAGTTGTCATTGCTTCTTTAGAAAATGAATAAACCTGTAATTAATTTGAATATTTCTTGTTATGATGCTCTTTTTATGAATGTTGATTTCAATTTCTCAATGTGTGCTTTGTGACTTTTGAATTACATTACTAGCTGCTGAAGTATTTGGAAAATGCCCTTTAATTGTTTACTAGTGATTTATTTTTATTTTTGATAATTCAAATAAACTTTGTACTGTAATTAATTTATATTGAATAGTATGTAGTTTTATTATTATTATTTTGAAAATCAAATTTAACATATATATATTTATAATTGAAATAAATACACAATGCAAATTTGATTTGTTTCAATACAGTGCTAGGTTATTGGGTTTGACGATGGAAATTTGATTTAAGGGGAGAGATTAATGGGATTTAAGGATGGGTTTAATTTGATTTGGGGAATGACCCTTCTTTCGTTTTTTGTTTTCTTGGGTTGTTGATAGTCTGGTAATTTTGAGTTTTGACTTTAAACAAACATAGTTATTTTATCATTATTCAAATTAGAAATATATATATTTAATTAAAATAATAAATTTGATGTAAAAGATGGGTTAAATGTTTAAAATATATATAAAAAAATATTATCATAAGATAATTTGATCAACGTCCATGATAGATTTTCATATAAAATATGATCTAATACATATAAAAATTCATTAGGCATGGATTTGGATCATACGAAGGTGAGAAACTCTCTCTTACATCGCAAATTTCAAACCTCCTGTTAGTGGTATATGAAAGAAAAAAAATTCAATAGTTATCACATAAGATTAATGATCCAATCTCTATGATTTTTTGTAGTAGTTTTATTTCAAAGAAATAGACAATTAAATAAATGATCTTCTATTGAAACAAATTTTGAAAAAAAAGGGTGTTTCTTTTAATATAAAAATAAGTTATCAAAGTTTTACCATTAATTGTCATATAAAACTAATAACTTGGTCTTTATTTTTTTTTATAATAATTTCCTTAGAAACAAGGAGAATTTGAATAAAAGACTTACTATCGAGACAAATTTCGAGAAAATAAATGTAATAATGAGAAAATAAAAGAAGTGTATTAAGGCGGTTTTAGTATAATCATGGTTTCGAGAAAATAATAAAAATACATTTTCAATCTTCGTGATCAATATACCAGATTTGTTAGGTTTGATAATCTAATTGATGCTAGGAGGGCTTGTTGTTTTTTTTAATGGAGGAAGGGGTATTCGAACCCTTGCTTTCTAGGTAAAAGATTATGCATCAACTAATAAGCCAAATACTCAGGTACAAGAGGCTTGCTTGATGATGAACGAAGTCTGGATTATCAACCAAAAACTAAGTGTCATTTTAGCCCAATATGGTGACAAAGATACCTATTGGAGGAGAAGACAACCAATGATGATGGGAAGAATACCCCAAATGGAAGGAACCAACGATCAAACCATGGAACAAACTTCTGATGAGCGAAGAGGAGGACAAGGACAATCCTACTCTCAAGTAATAAGAAGAGTAAAGGAAACCCAAGAGTAGTCAATTTCAAAGAATGGAAAAAAAGGACAAGATGTAGGGAGATATTGAGTGTGGAGTAATTAAATCATTTGAATTGCCTTGAAAAAAAATGTTATATAAGACTAATTATTTGGTCGGGTGATTTTCTACAGTTGTTTTTTTCCAAGGAAATGAGGACTTTAATAAATGACCTACTATTGAGACAAGTTTCTAATATGAAAGTGCTACAATAAATTGCCAAATAAGAGTAATTCCCAAGTCGTTTGCTTGATTTTTTGTAACTATTTCCTTTCTAGACAAAGGAAATTTTAACAAATGCCCTATGATTGAGCTAACTTTTGAGAAAAAGAAATTCCTTTAAATATAACAATAAGTTATCAAAGTTTTACAAGTAATTGTCATATAAGACTAATTATTCAGTCCAGATGGTTTTTTGTAACTGTTTTCTTTTGATAAATTGGAGACATAAATAAAAGACCTACTGTTAAGATAAATTCTGAGAAAATGAAATTTTTTTTAGTATTATAATATGAGGGTTCTTCCATTAACTGCAATACACAACTAATTAACCAGTTTGTAACATTTTTTTGTAATTGTTTCCTTCTAAGAAAATGGGGATTGGAATAAATGACCAACTTTTGAGACAAATTTCGAGAAAAAGAAGTTCCTTTTAATATAACAATAAGTTATCAAAGTTCTAACCTTGATGGCTAAGACTTAATACTCATTATATAAGATTTTTTTGTAATAGTTTTTCTATTTATTTTACATTGAATTTATGTCATACATATGTACGTGTATATATATATGTATAGATGTATGTATATATATATATATGTAAATGTATGTGTGTGTGTGTTGATGTCAAAGTTCTACCTTCAAATGCCATGTAAGACAAATTACTTGCTGGTCGGTATGATTTTTTATAGTCGTTTCCTTCCGAGAAAATGAGGACTTAAACTATTGAGACAAATTCCATAAAAAAGGAATTCCTTTTGATTAAACAATAAATTATTAAAGTTTTAAAATTAGTTATCGTCTAAGACTTTTTTTTTTGTTCGCTCAAACAATATATGGTTTCATTAAATAAGAGTTACTACAGCTCACACATTCCAGCTACCTAGAATGGTACAAAAGAAACACCCACTGAATTTCCCTCATTTAAAGAGGATAACAACATCAAACAGATTCCATATTCCCTGTAGTTAATAGCTTGACAGCAACCTAATATTACATAAAAAATCATAACAGAAATACTATCAATATTGGAAACAAAAGAAAATCATACACTTCGTAGTTGTATTAACCCAACAACATAAACCTTCATCTCCTGCCATCTCCCACTAGCCACAGCTTCTCCTACCATATATTAGCATTGAATCAGATTCTACCACCAAGGATTTCCTCCCACACTACACTTCCTTTTTCTTACCTCCCCCTACACAGTACTGACCTTTTTTATGCCTTGGCTCTTGCCGTTGCCTCCTTAGCCATCTCCACTAGCAGCACGTCCTTTATTTCTTTTGCACATGAAGCCTATTCTTTGGCCTATACTGACCATTTTTCATTTCTTCTGGGCTTATCCTTATATTACTCTCCTTTCATGGGCCTACATTTTTCTCATCATTATTTTCCCCCTTTATCCCCAAACTCTCTTCATCTTTCTTCTTCTCAACCGGTTTCAATCTTTCTCCCTCTAACACTAATTAATTACTTGGCCTATATGATTTTTTGTAACCGCTTCTTTTGGAAAAATTGAGTACTTGAATAAGTGACCTACTGTTAAGACGAATTATGAGAAAAAGAAATTTTTTTTAGTATTACAATAAATTTGAGAGTTTTTACCATTAATTGCAATACAAAACTAATAAACCAGTCCGTATGATTTTTCGTAACTATTTCCTTCCAAGAAAATGGGGACTTGAATAAATGATCTACTATTGAGACAAATTTCAAGAAAAAGGAATTCCTTTTAATAAAACAATTAGTTATCAAAGTCCTAACATTTATTGCAAAGACTAAAAGCTTGGTATATATGATTTTTTGTAATAGTTTTTTTATGAAGAAAATGAAGCTTAGATGAATGACCTACTATTAAGACAAATTTCAAGAAAAAGAAATTTCTTTCAGTATAACAATAAGTTATTGTTGAGAAAAGAAATAAGTTATTAAAGTTTTATTGTCAATTACTATTAATGACTAATTATAAATCAGTCTGCATGATTTTTTATTAGATTTATGTCAATTATATATATATATATGTATATATATAAATATGTGTGTGTAGAGATGTCAATAATTACCTTATATATATATATATATATGATTTTTTTTGTAATAGTTTTTTTCCGTAGAAAATGAAACATATATAATTGACCTAGTATTAAGTGTGTGTAGACATGTCAATTCTTTTCTACTTTTGTAAAAATGTATTATGAATCCAATGTATTGTGTAGAGATGTCATTACACAGATATTTGGTGCATCCAATGTAAGTTTTCTCTGAGTTGAGCTGTATATGTTTACATTGTCTGCTAATTATAATGCAAAAAGGATACTTAAGGAAAATTTTACATCTGTTTTCATCAATGCAGGATCCCATAAAATACACTTTGACAGATGCAAAATTTGTAAGAAACAATTCTTCGTATGATGAAAATCTTGAAAAGGTAAATGTACATGTTGTAAAGTTTGTCCTACTACTTTCAAATTGAGAGCAACTAATGTCTAAATAAGGTATACATGATTGATTACCTAGAAGAGAAATTAATGAAAAGAGACATTTTGGATTTTATAAACCTGGTTCCCCTTGCTTTCTTATCATTCCAAACCTCACATTCTAAGGAGAAGTTGAGAAAAATCTTCCAATGTCACCCAGTTAGGGCTATTCTTTCCCTAGATACTATCAGCTTTCTCTAAACCAGAAGGAAGGCTTGCTCTCAGCCATGGAAAATACTTCCTCAGAAAATGTTACCTTTTCATTGTTGACAGGGGCTTGCCTGATTTTTGCTACCTCTAGACTTGTTTCTTTTCATTCAACCCTTCTCTTCATGCTTCTCGTTTTATTCCTTTTTGTTGTCAAAGCAAAGGGCAAAGCCAGCAAGAGAAAGAGCAACCAAGCACCTTTTCCTCCAGGCCCAACTCCCTGGCCAATCATTGGAAACCCTCCAGAGATATGGAGAAAGAGACCAGCCTTTCGGTGGATTCATGGCCTTATGAAAGAACACCACACGGATATTCTTTGTGCCCCCCTTGCAAACTCTCATGTCGTCGCTGTCACTTCGCCTGTCATTGCTCCAGAGTTCTTGAAGAAAAATGATTCAGTTTTTGCATCAAGGCCTGTTACGATGGCAACTGAGTACTCCAGCCGAAGGTTCTTGACAATAGCTGTTGTTCCGTGGGGAGATCAATGGAAGAAAATGAGAAAGGTTGTGACCCTGGTTGAGATCATTTGATTTGGAGGGCCATGAGAAGACTGTCTGTAAGGCTATGAAAATTGTAAGTGAGTACCAGGATCCCTTGATTGACGAGAGGGTCCAAGAGTGGAGAGAAGGCAAGAGGACGGAGCCTGCAGACCTCCTTGATGCCTTCATTTTAGCCAAGGATTCGAATGGGAAGCCATCTCTTTCAATCGAAGAGATTAAAGCCCAATGTGCAGTGAGATAATCTAACCGTAGATTCCTTTTCTGCCATGTGTTTTTAGTCTAGTCATAACAAAAATTAATTTGATTAGTTCTAGTAATAGTAACAATAGTTATCATCAAATTTGTGTTTGATATGTCTATGAATATTTTGTTTATGTAGGAGTTAATGCTTGCAACCGTAGACAATCCTTCAAATGCTGTGGAATGGGCAATGGCAGAAATGATCAACCAACTTGAAACTCTCCTGAAAGCAGTCGAGGAGATAGATTCTTTGGTCGGAAAAGAGAGGCTGGTTCTAGAAGCTGACATTTCCAAACTCAACTATGTCAAAGCTTGTGCAAGAGAAGGCTTTCGTCTTCACCCAATTGCACCCTTTAACCTACCCCATGTCTCAACCGCCGACGCCACTGTTGCTGGCTACTTCATCCCCAAAGGTAGTCACGTCTTGCTCAGTCTTTACGGACTAGGCCAGAACCCCAGGGTTTGGGATGACCCATTGAAGTTCAACCCTGAGCGCCATTTGAAGGTTGGTTCCATGCGCGTTGATCTGACAGAGACAGACCTGAGGTTCATTTCTTTCAGCACAGGGAGACGCGGGTGCATGGGCGTGGCTCTTGGGACTGCAATTACCATGATGCTATTGGCAAGGCTGCTTCAAGGTTTCACTTGGAGGGTTCCACCGAATGAGGCAAACATCGATCTCTCTGATATTATTTAGGTAGTACGATCACACATCTTACAAATACATGATACATCAATTCTCATAACCCAGCACAGTCACAATGGAAAAGAGCAACGTAAGACTCTCCTTCCCTTAACATCTGGAACTGTTCCAACTTGTTGCGGCCCAATTCCAACTCTTTTAAACATGTCATTCCAAAACAACAAAACGAAAGCTCACCATATATATCAAGACCCATGACGCCAAACCTACTGCCATTTATCATATCCATACCTGAAAAGGGGTAATTGATCTACTTATTAAAAATCATCAACTATCGATTTTAATTATAATTTTTTAATTTTTTATTGATTCACGGTAAAAAAAATGATAAATGAGTCAAAGTATTAAAATAAGGTGGCAAAAATTCATAAATACTGTTCCTATTCCCTCAAAAAATAAATACTTTCTGAAAATTCAAATCAATTGAATATTTGTACTGGGGAAAAAGTTCAATCGCTATCCAAATAACTTTAATTAACTGGTATGGGAAATTCAAGATAGGTGACATATGAGTAGGATCAAGGACATTTTTAGGCAGAAATTCGAATACTCTATATTTTTAGTAAATTTGGAAGCACTAAGTTTGCCCCTTTTTTTTGACAATGCATCCAGTTTAATTGAAAAGGAGGCAGATCATCTAAATTATTGATGCTTCCTTGGTCTCTAATTTTATTTTTACCTTTTTTGTATCATCATGTACTTCTTCCATCTCAAATTGAATGTTTGCTTTTTTTTTCTTTTTTTGGATAAATGATCTATTTAGTCACTTAATTTCAACATAATTTGTTAAGATAGTGGGAAAATGTATATGGAGACTATATATACATGCATATGTACATATATATAATCGTTTTGACATCTTTGGATAGTTATTTTAGAGAAATTGTTTAATAAGAGTATTATAAGTTGTTAAAAATCGTAACTCAAAATCTTGAAAAAATTGGATTGAATTTTTTAATTGATTAGAAGAAAATATTTGGTTGACAAAGAAACTAGGTTTATCTTTTCAAGATGAGAAGGGTGATGTAATTAGGAGATTGATTGAGCTAGAGGAGATCTAGTTGGTTTCTAGGGGAAGGAGGCACTAAGGACCGGGGGAGTGGGTGCTTCTGTTAAGAAGTAGGCTTTTAAGTGGAGGTAGGATGTTATGTTATTGGCTGCAAGCTTTATTGTTCATTTCTTGGCCCTAGCCTATTACTCACAAATTGACTGCAGTTTTTATGCTTACTTATTTAAAGGATTGAATTAATCTCCCTCACGTCAAGTTGAAGTTAACCTCCTTGATGTAAAGTTGAGAGTTCCCAGTAAAGTTATCTTTGTTGCAATGTCTTCTAACACTTTTTCCAAGGAAGATTTGTTGAGAAAAGCTTTGGCTCTAGCTCTACAATCATTGAGGCATTCAAGTTTGAATCAAATACTACAAGCGTCATCGAAATCCTGTAATATCAGTTGCAATTTCTTTGGTGAAGTATCCATTAACGGAGCATGGAAAATCATTAAAGCTCTACCCAACACCTCCATCATTAAACAATTGACATCCATGTTCTTCAAAAAAGAGGAACTCCAAAATTCCCCCTCTATACTAAAAATATGCTTTAAGTGTTTCACGTACTATGATGAAATTTAAAAACCATGGAAGTCGACTTTCCTACCACTTTGTTCAATACATGCTACTTGAGTACTAGAAACACTATTAGCATCTTTGTGTCTTGGCATTGAGGAGGAAGAAGCACAAGAATTAATCAGAGTAACCCTCGCATTAGCAGTAACGACTCCAACATCATGACCAACCTTAATATTCGAAGTGCTCCGACATTATCGATGACAACATCAATAGCTCCTGCATTAACTCCAACATCAAGAACAACCTCAACAGCAAGAATAACCTCGGTATCAGGAATAACTTCATCTTGAGTAGCCTGTGGTGCAAGAGTAATCTCAGTTTTTTAAAAAAATGAAACAACATCAATTGTTTTAATATTGTTCCTACCTAGTTTATATTGGAACTTTGAATGTGAGAAGGAATAGAGCATCCAAATCAATGGATTCATCAATACATTTGGTATTCTAAAAGAAGTGGCAACACCCTCAACTTTAGCTTCAACAACATCAATAGACTTGTCATCTGTTTCATCATTATGTTCAGAGTCACATGATTCTTTCTTAGTCTCAACTTCAAAAGTCTCTTTCTTTTCAACTGAGTTAAGTTCTACTTTCGAAGTTGTTTCTCTCTACAAAACAAAAAAATATAATGAGGAAATGAATTTAAAAGAATAGTAGAAGAAGAAGTAAAGGATGAACTTATTTTTCAATGCATGTGAAGAGCATTACCTTCTTCATTTACATTTCTTGTCTTTTTGAAAGAAATCAAGCGCAAGGATACATTGGTGTTACTTACAGGAAGAGTGTAAAGACAAGCTCTAAGATTAGCTAAAGGCACAATAAAAAATCTTCATTCTTCAAGACATTCCCTTCAATAAGCAAACCACTTAGAATTGTGGATGCCAACTCTATCAAAGCTGGGACAGTAGAACTCTTAGGTTTATCTAAATGGAGTTGAAGTCCTGCTATGAGAAATGAAGAAACACAAGAAGAAAAACTGATAAATGAAGAAAAGTTAGGCAGAGTTGGTTAATCAAACCAAAATTGGCGTGCCACTCTATAAGGAGAATATACCTCGACAGAAAGAAAATTTTTTTCTCCACCCGAATTGTAATTCTTAATCATAGAAGGCAATTGGGAATTGTGAACCCATATACAAAAGTTAATACCTTGTGAACTCATTCTTCTAGACTATAGAGGCTAGCAATTATAATAAATTCCAAGATCACTAAATCCATTTATAGGCTACACATAAGTTTTGAGTTTGAATTCTTTTATAACATCCATCATTTCAAGAACATTACCTCTTGGGAGTCGATCATGCCACACCCAAGCTCTATAGTTGTTCCTGGATAAAGGGTTATTCACAGAAAAAGATGCAAAAGTATACTCATTAGGCATAAGAGCGCAAGTACCAAACCTTTCCCATAGGCATATTTGAATAATGGAAGCATCCGTAGAAGTCAAAACTTTGTAACGCTCAGTTGACTCGATAGTTTTGAGTTAGCACAACGTTAGCCTCTTGTATAGAAATCTTAAATATAGTAGAGTAATAGGAAAACGTATTCCTTTAACAATTTTTATTGCTAAAGGAACAACTGTTGAAGAGCTACCATCATTTGGACACCTTGGGAGTATATGTCATGCAAACCAAAAGATTATTAAGGCCACTAGCATGTGTTCATGGTCTAGGTACCCAAGAGGGCCAATCTCAATTTCCCTAGCATTGAACTTCTTATAAAATACCCCTATCCAATTGGAGAATCGTGTAACCTTTGCAGTTTTACTTAAACTCTTGAGTAGATTAAAGAAAAAGTCTCAAATACATACCTTTTTTTCAGAAAGCTTGATAGAGTAAAAATCATGCCTCCCCATGCAAGGAAGTTTCAAAAGAATACACATATCTTCTAGAGTGAAAGTAAATTCCCCCCATGCTGTAATCATAGTATGAGAAAAAGTGCTTCACCTTGCTAGAATAACATGCCATACATCCATCATTTTCTCTCTACGAATATTGAGTTTTGAAGTAACACGTACAATATCAAGTATTCCAGCAGATGAGAGAAGTTTAACATAAGTAAGATTCTTCAACACCTTGTTTACCCACTCATCCTAGCCATGAACAAATTGAGAATTGAAGCCTAGCGTAGTAGCAAAAAGTGGAAACTCACCACGCTCAAACCTGAACTTTAAAATAGATAATCCTGGGATGCCACTTCTTTTATAAGGAGGTGCTTTTGAGTATAGATGATTCCAATCATATCCAACAGTCTCAGAGGGATGTTCATCAACTTGTCTGGCACCTAAAAATGATCTTCATCTCTTTCTCTAATAATTTCATCTTTCCAGTTTTTAGGGACAGGAAGAACTTTACCACTCTTTCCTACTCTAATTTTTTTAAGAAGAATTACTTTGGAATCATTATTCTTCTTTTTATGTGCAATGGTCTTCTTCCTTATTACAATCCTTTTAGGCTCATCATAATGGATCTTTGAAAGGAAACGCGTCCTAAGCATAAAGGAAAATGGAAAAAAAAACTTACAAACATGATCATGGAAAAAGAGATAAGTATACATACGTAATAATTTTTGTATTTACCTATTTATTAAGCATAAAAAAACAAAACAACAAAGTAAAATAACAAAACTTATCAAAATTATAGATTTTAATATTATTATTTTTAAAAATATATATAAAATAAAAAAAAATTATATATATGCAATATAAAAATATATATAATAAATAAGTAAAACTTAAAAAAAATCTACAACTTCAAACAAAAAAAATAAATAATAATAAAATAATTACAACATTATAAAAAGTGCCGCACATGCCACAACCTTCAACACAAAAGCCAAGTAAAAAAAAAAAAAAAAAGGAAAGCTATGCCGTGTCTTAAGCCTACAACAAAAGCACTGTTTCCCGAAGTCCTCTTTTACACTTTTGCTTGTACCGTGAGAAATTAAAATGCTGAAGACAAAATAGCTTTCTAAAAAGACAAAATAAGGTTAAAATATCAAAAGCATAAATGATTAATTTTTATATTTTCAAGAAAATTTTAATTTTTTCCAATAGAAAATTTCGTAAAAAAAAAACTTAATTTTTGATAGTGAACTGATTAATTGATCCCAAAAGCATTTCATATCTCCATTTTTATTGAAATCATAGATGAAAGAGGCAGAGAAGAGGGTACTCCCCATGAGACCTGGAGATGTGACCATGGATATTAGCTTGAGCTGTAATGGAATTGACTGTTACAACCAAGCTATCTATCCAAAGTACCCAAATTCTAGCAAGGTGAGAGGAATTAGGAATTAGCAAGCTATCTTTCCCTCTGACTATTCCTGGACATAGATGAATTTTTTTTTTTAATTAAGTCATTCATTATAATTAATTAGTAAGTACAAAAGAAGGCATGTCAGCCATAGGAACAGCAACTGCAGGTAACAGATGATGAGAGGTACTCACTGTTACAAAAGATCAAAGGCAAAAGAAAAACCTGAGTAGAGCCCTGCCTATGAAATGAACTAAAAAACAGAACAGTAAAGAGCAGCCAAACGTTGGTGAGAAAAACAGGATGTGGTGATCCAAATTTCAGAGAGTAAGAACAATAAAAGAGGTTAGAATCAAAGAGACCATTTAATTCACCACCAGGCAGAAAATTAAAGTGTGATTACAGACAAATTAAATGTAAACTTACATGTGGATAACATTGAAAGATATTATCCATGAAATCAAAACTCATATGTGGCTAACATTGAAAGATATTATCCATGAAATGAAAACTTAATTATATGTGGCTAACATTGAAAGATATTATTCATGAAATGAAAGCAAAATGAGCCTAACTTTGGGACCAAAAGATATTATCACAAAATAGCCAGACAAAACATTGAAAAGATGTTAAAAGCATTCTAAACATGGGCAGCCTAGCTTTATGTGTGATACGTCTGAAACATGCATGGGAGCCAGAATTGACTGGGACATGTGTAACAGTTCCATTGCACCACGTACGTACATGTTGGTTTTTTTTAAGATAAATTATTTATAACGCCACTTAATTTTTTGAGAGTTTTCATTTTGATCACGTAATTTTAAAACATAAAATTCTAGTCACCGACGTTTGATTATTATTTTAGACTCTCAACCGTTAGAAATTATTCAACATTTCTACGGTTTGGTCTAGAAATAATTTGTTAAAAAAAAAAGATGTTTAGTAATGTACTCCAATGATTTCGCACATGAAAAACATAAGTTAATTTAGTCATGTACTTCAAATTTTGGTTTAATGATAAGCGAATAAATTTTTTATTCAAAAAAATTAAATATAAATTCCATTTTCCAAATAAATAAGTAAGAATATTTTGACATTAGTGTCTAGCCTAGTTACATTAATACATTAATTATTAATAAATTTTGGTATACGATAATTTGGATAAACAGAAAGTTTAGCTAGTGAGCTTAATAAAATTCAATGTCAATTACTTTTTGATTTTAACTTAAATTTAGGCCAAATTAGTTCCTCTTAAAAAAATATTGTACTTAATTTTATTAATTTATTCTCCTAGGATTTACTAAAATAGCTTGAGATTGCAAATTCTTTAGTTAAATTTGATGCTGATAGATAGGAGATATGTCATGCCTGGTGAAAACTTTTGTATGAGATTTGACTTTTTTATTTTTTATGGCTGATTACTCTCATTTTAGTTTATAATGTTTTCTAAAATAGCTTGGTAAATTTATTTTAAAAATAACCTTTAATATAAAGTTAATTATTTTTATCGAACTTTTACTATGATTTGACAAAAATACTCTTAAAATCATTTTAAACAAATTAAATGTTCTCAATTGTTCTTTCCTACCATCCATTTGTTGTGCTTCCCATTTTTTTCTCTCGTCATCCAACTTCATCTGATTTTACCATCATCACCATCTCTCTTTGTCTATCTCTCGCCGTCTCGTCATACTGCCATCGATTTACAGACCAATAAGCATGACATGGAGGGTTACAATATGTTCTTATGTTTATTGGTTTACATTCACAAAACCTTCTCTTTGTTTGCCTCTCACCATTTCATCATATTATTGTCGAAGAGAATAGCATGGTGAGTAATAATATATTATAAGGTTTATTGATGTTGAGTTTTTTTGTGATTCAAGTCTAGTAGAGCATACCTTGGTGTATAACATCAATAGAAAGAAGGAAGTTTTGGCGTGTAATATCTGGTGTTGAAGCTTTGGCCTTGGCAGGTAACATTTGCCACTAAAGCTTTGGTATGTAGCCTCTTCTGTTGAAATGTGTAACATTTGCTTAGGCTTGCAGTGTCATTTTGTTTTTCTTTTTTGTTGTTTTTAGCTATTGTAGAGCATAGTAAACTAAGTTTTTGATTGCAAATATTTATACATATATATATATATGTATATATAGATATGTATATATATCTAAAAAAATCTAAATGAAGGTGACAAAAAGTTTTTTACTTTAAAATTGTTAATCCTTTAGTCCGTTCATCTTCTTCTTTTTTAAAAAATTTTTAAAATTGTTTTTTACCAAAATTTTCTTGAAAATCAACAATTTGTTTACATTCACAAAACTCAAAAATTGATGAGTTTAAGTTATAAGTGAAATGAAATATATAAATTAGAATACTGTCTAGAGTTGTTACACACCATGTATGCATGTAACAACTCTAATGCACTTAATGTGTAATAAATCTATTGAATATGACATGATGTGTAACAACATGTTTTTCTACGTACCTGCATGTAACAACATTTTTTTTAAAATAGTGTCTAGCAAAATTTTTTTGAACATGACGTGTAACAATAATATTTTTTAAACATGACATGTAACTTGCTCCTTCATATTTCGTTATAACATAAACTCTTGGAGTTAAACACCTCAAACATAACATGTAAAAAATTTTTATCAACATAACGTGTAACAATATTTTTTTGAACATGACGTGTAATAAAAACATTTTTTTAAAGATGACATGTTTGGTCTCTTTGTATTTTATGAGAATATAAACTTTTAGAGTTAAACATATTTACCAAATATATTAAAAAGTTATTCAACATCAATGTTACTGCTGGGATGAAATGGATTTGAACAAACAGATATTATTCAACATTACCAAATTTAGATATTAGTTTTAGGGTTATTTTATTTGTTACATTTTCTCTAATCATAACAAAAGACATGGTATGCAATAACTTTTTTTTTTCAATATGACATGTAACAAAATTTTTTTCAACACATGCTTGAAAATGAGAAGGTTTTCATTAAGAGCAATTTTATCCACAAATCTTTTCTCTTGACTAAAAACAATTAAAATTAAAAGAAAATAATTTTCGAAAACACTTTATCCTTAAGGGTTAAAAAAAATCATCCTTTTATATTATAGTAAATGAAAGAACTATATGTAATTAAAAATTATAATAAAATTAGGTAAAAAGGAAGTTCGAACTTTAAATCTTAAGTTCAAAGTATAGTTTATATTATATTGCTTTTCAGTTAGTTTCAAAAGCAAATTAAGAAAACAAATACCAAAAATAAGAAACAAATAGAAAAATGATGAATGACCAAAATTCTCACACCTTTGTCTCTATAAATAGCTATGCCTATCATCCTTGTGTGCAGACAAAAAAACAGATAGACAATATACTAGTGTTTGATTATTAGCAAATGGATAATTCCTCAACCATTTCCTTTCAAACTCAGCTGCCATGGGGCTCCCATGATTTTGCCATCTCCACACTTGTTTCATTTCATTCAACACTTGTCCTAGTGCTTCTCTTTGCACCCCTTGTCCTTGTCAAATTGAAATGCACTACTAGAAAGAATTACAGCAACCGAGCACCTCTCCCTCCAGGGCCAACTCCCTGGCCCGTCATTGGAAACCTTCCTGAAATATGGAAAAACAAACCTGCCTTCAGGTGGATTCATGGCCTCATGAAACAACTCGATACTGACATTGCTTGTATCCGCCTGGCAAACATTCATGTCATTCCTGTCACTTCACCTGAAATCGCTCGAGAATTCTTGAAAAAATATGATGCTGTTTTCGCATCGAGGCCACTTACAATGGCAACTGAGTTGGCTTCTCGCGGTTTCTTGTCAACCATCTTGGTGCCATGGGGAGATCAGTGGAAGAAAATGAGAAGGGTGGTTACTTCTAACATAATGAGACCAGAAACACTAAGCTGGTTACTCCATAAGAGAACCCAAGAAGCTGATAATCTTGTTAGGTTCATTTACAACCAATGCGTCAACCCTGAAAATGACAGTTCCAATGGCTCTGTCATAGACCTAAGACTTGCAGTTAGGCAATACACTGGCAATGTCATCAGGAGGATGATGTTCAACAAAAGATACTTTGGCAAAGGCAAAGAAGATGGAGGGCCTGGGCATGAAGAAGAAGAACACGTCGAATCAATCTTTACAGTGCTCATTCACCTTTACTCTTTCGCCCTATCAGATTATGCACCCTGGCTGAGACCATTAGATTTGGAGGGTCATGAAAAGATTGTGAGTGAGGCTATGAGAATTGTCAATGGCTACCATGACCCCATCATCGATGAGAGAGTACAACAGTGGAGAGAAGGGAAGAAGAAGGAGCCTGAAGACTTGCTTGATGCCTTCATTTTAGCAAAGGATTCAGATGGGAAGCCAGCACTTTCAGTTGAAGAGATCAAAGCCCAATGCTTTGTGAGATTCTTACTTGTCCAAACACGATATAATATATTTTTAGGTTAACTAAAGGTTGATGATCCTTATTTCGTATGCAGGACTTAATGCTTGCAACAGTGGACAATCCTGCCAATGCAGCAGAATGGGCAATGGCAGAGATGATCAACCAACCCGAAACTCTCCAGAAAGCAATCGAGGAAATAGATGGTGTGGTAGGAAAGGACAGGTTGGTTCAGGAGACTGATATTCCGAAACTCAACTTTGTAAAAGCTTGTGCAAGGGAAGCCTTCCGGCTTCACCCCATGGCACCCTTTAACCCACCCCATGTCTCGAACGCCGACGCCATAGTTGCTGGCTACTTCATCCCCAAAGGTAGTCACGTCCTGCTCAGCCGGGTAGGCCTAGGCCGGAACCCCCAGGTTTGGGACGAGCCATTGAAGTTCAAACCTGAGCGCCATTTGAAGGATGGCTCGATGGAAGTTAACCTGACAGAGACGGAACTGAGGTTCATTTCTTTTAGTACAGGAAGGCGCGGGTGCATAGGCGTTGCTCTTGGATCTGAAATGACTATAATGCTATTCGCCAGGCTGATCCAAGGTTTTGCATGGAAGGTGCCGCCTGATGAGGCAAAAATTGACCTTTCAGAATCGGAAGATAATCTGTTCCTAGCAAAACCATTGCATGCACTTGCTAAACCTCGCTTGCCTGCTGCAGTATATGATCAGCTCAATTACAAGTGAAAAGATTTAATGCAAGACTACTACTAAAATAAACTGTAACTGATTAAGTTACTTGTATGTTAATTTCCATTAATCCAGCCGTACAAGTTACATTTCCTCGATTTATCCATGTAGTGGGAATTTTTTTTTTTTGTGTTAGACCAAGTCGAAATGAAGGCACACATAACTCGTATTCGAAGTAGAATACAAATATTTTATTTTCACTTGGTGTCTCTTTTCATCAATTTGCATCGTATATCCGGCAAACTTTTCTATATTAACATCACTCTTACCACTATATTATTTGTGTTCTGTTTGAGCACACTATAGAATTAATGAGGGTATCAAAAGGAAAGAGAGGATTTTTATTCAATTCCAAGAGATAATCACAAGCCCATCGAGAAATAATGCTAAGCAAATAAAGTGGAAATTAAACATAATTCACAATCATTTCCAGATAATCTAATCCACAATTAAACATAATGCTAAACACACTCTTGATGTGGGTTTTTTAAGTTATTTTACACTGCTGAATTTATGGCAACACTATACATTTTTTTTTGTGTTGACCAATTGGTAATTAAAGAACACATAACTAATATTCCATGTAGAATAAATATCATTTACCTCCACTTAATTAATGTCTTGTTTTAAAATTATAGTTCATGTATTCTGTAAATTTCTATATTAACGTCACTCTTGTTGTTATACTATTTGCTTGCTATAAGCAAGCTATCGAATTGAGACTCCAGGTGAACGTAGAGAATTTGTAAATCCTCATGGACTATATAACTCTAAAACATACATGGCGGTCCCAAGTGCATGTCTCTATCACTTTCAAACTTCTAAATCAATATTTTAAATGTGTCATATTTTAGTTCCATATATAGTAATATTTAGTCAAAGAACTTCGTCAAAGAAATCAAAAGATTAGATCAACATCAAAAACAAAATTGATAATGATTTTTGATATTCTGTCTCTCTTATCTTTTACGTTTCAATACATTAAGTAATTTTTTTTAAATAGTACCCTGAGAGTTGAAAATTGATCCAGCACATTTATATACTGGTGATGGGTACTAGTGACAAAAACAGGGACGAAGGAAAGAAAGAAAGGATCTCTAATTCTCGACCACCCATTTGGGTTTTTGGTATATATCTTAACTGTAACACTGTGTCGTTTTCATAGCTAGATACTTAGCACCAGGGCACTTCCAAGGTAGAGAATACACAACGTGGGTCTCGTGTGGGCGGCCATATGGCTTCAGCAGGACCATGGAACTTGGAAGGGTCAAATATCGGGATGATAACAACCTTTTTGTGTCTTTGAATCCTCAATTCCCCATGACCTAAAATAATAAAACATGCATGGTTTGTTTATCTACATTGTTTACCAAACAATAATGATACTTTACAATCGGGTATCGTGTATTATTATTTTTTTTTAACTCAACTAAAAAAGAGAATATATCAAAAGACATTACGAGTACATGATGGATAATCAATTTCGTTGATTATCAAAGACACTGATATAAGAAACATTACCAATAGTTTGAGAAAGATAATCAACTTCGTTGAAAATCTGCCATGGTTTCCATGGTCTTTGACGAACATCAGAAACCCAAGAAAGAGCTACTTTAGAATCAGATTCAAAGAGAAGCTGAGCTCCAATAGATTGAGAAGCAGAAAAAAGGCGAAGAGCATGAAGGATGGCCATGAGCTCAGCATAATTTGAATCATGATATCCTAGGGGACCATAAAAAATGCCCAACAATGAACCTTCAGAGTTTCTTAACACACCTCCACATCCAGAGGGACTAGGCTTACCTCAAGCAGATCTGTTAATATTGAATTTAAAACTTTCTTCCAACAGAGGCTACCATGAAGAGATGGAGCCAGAGCTGAAAGAAGGATGCAAAAAGTGAATAACAGACGAATTAGTCTGATAACTCTATGATGTAGAGTTACTTGAGCTTAATTTTAATAGTAATTTAGCTTAATTCTTGAGGTAATGCATAGAAATTAATAAGTTTTATTTAAATTATTTTAAACTAATTAATTTAGGCGAGTCAATCTTATCTTAGTTAATTTTATGCTTAATTTAGTGTTAATATGATTAAGATAGATTGTTATTGATTTACTCGTACTTTTGTAAGTTTTTAATGAAGCAAGAATTTTAATGGAAGAATGAGAGCAATTTTGAGGTGCAAACTTTCACTACACATATCTCGGTAATTCACCCATATCTCTTTCTACAGAACTCCAAATGAGATGATTCTTGGAGCATTGGAAAGATAAGAGAAAAAGCTAGAACTTTCCCATATACCACTTAACCCATATGTGTTTGTCTGGTTTATTTTCCACAAAAATAACTGAAGATAATTTAGGAAGAATTTCATTATAAGAATCTAATTCCCAAATGTGAAGGGTTCGCCTAAAGGAAATATACCAAGAGCCATCAATCCATGCATCAGAAACTCTAGCTTCTTTGTTCAAAGCTAGGGAAAATAGGCAAGGGAACCTGGAACAAACAGTGTCACTATCAAACATCCACTTATCCAACCATAAATAAAGAGTAGCCCTATTGCCAATACACCATTGACAAGCCGAGAAGCCAACTAAATCTACCACCTTGGTATTAGTGGGGAGTTGTGTAATACATTTCCAAACAAAAGGCATCTTATTAGAGTGAGAAGTGGTTGGAATCCAATGAACTCTGCCAGCCCCATATTTTTCCACAATCAAACAATGTCAAAGAGCATTTTCCTCAATGCCATATCTCCACCACCATTTGCCAAAATGGGCAATATTCTTATGGCATAGATTAGAGATACCAATACCCTCAAAGTGTTTAAGCTTACATACCGTGCTCCATTTCACTTTTGAAAGTTTACGAGTATTCGATGAGTGACCCCAAAGAAATGAATGCCTAAGCTAATCAATTTTGGTAATAACACTTTTTGGAGCCTTAAAAATGGACATATAATAAAATGGAAGGGAATTAAGGATAGAGTTGATGAAAGTAATCTGTCCACCACATGAGATATTTTCGCTACCATAAAGCTAATCCTTGTCTGACTTTGTTAATCACAAGATCCCAAGAACTGACATTTCTTGGATTTGCGCCCATCGGGAAACCCAGGTAAGTGAATGGAAGGGAGCCCACCATGTAGTGAAGTATAAAGGCTATGTCATTGCAAAAAGAGGTTGAATAACATATCGGATAAGCACATTACTTGCCAAAGTTAATCCGTAACACAAAAGTAATCTCAAAACAACAAAGGATTTTTTTGAGAACAATAGAAAAGAGAGGTTTCAGCTTGAGAAAAAGAATAATGTCGTCCACAAATTGTAAGTGAGAAATGGAAAGACCATTTGCAAATAAAGAGATGCCTTGAAAAAAATCAAGATCCTCTACCTTAGATAGAAGAAGATGGAGAACTTCAACAGCCATGATGAACAGAAAAAAAGATAGTGGGTTGCCTTGATGAAGGCCTCCTTTCGTAGGAAATTCTGTGGTAGCTAAACCATTGATAAGAACTGAGACACGAACCGTAAAGATGCATTCAAATATCCATTTACTCCATAAGAGTTGAATCCCATGGCCTATATAACAAGTAAGAGAAAATCCCAGTTAACACAGTTGAACGCCTTTTCAAAATCTAACTTTATGACAATACCATCACAATTGTGCATATCTTTCTTCATACTATGAATAATCTCATTGCAAGCATGATACTATTAGTGATTTGTCTACCAATGAAAAATGCTCATTGAGTATCACTAATCACTGAGTGAATGACTTCTTAAGCTAGTTAGCAAGTTGCTAGGCTAAAATCTTATACAAAGAATTGATAAGACTAATGGGCCTATATTCCTTCAAAGACGTAAGATTGGCAACTTTGGGAATAAAAGCGATGAAGGATGAGTTAAGGACTTTTTCAATTCTGCCCATAAATTCAACAACAAAGTCAAATAAGTCTTGTCGAATTAAATGCCAGAAGTGTTTAAGGAAATTGAGGTTAAAACCATCTAGACTAGGTGCTTTTGAACCTTCACAATCCTACACCTTTGCTTTCAATTTCTACATAGAGATCAGCATTTCAAGAAAAACAGAATCCTCTCTAGATCCATTTCAAGAAAAAGGGAGGCAGATCATCTAAATTATTGATGCTTCCTTGGTCTCTAATTTTATTTTTACCTTTTTTTGTATCATCATTTACTTCTTCCGTCTCAAATTGACTTAATTTCAACCTAATTTGTTAAATAGTGGGATAATGTATATTGACATTATATAGACATGCAAATGTACATACATATATATAATCGTTTTGACATTTTTGGATAATTATTTTAGAGAAATTGTTTAATAAGAGTATTATAAGTTGTTAAAAATCGTAACTCAAAATCTTGAAAAAATTGGATTGAATTTTTTAATTGATTAGAAGAAAATATTTGGTTGACAAAGAAACCAGGTTTATCTTTTGAAGATGAGAAGGGTGATGTAATTAGGAGATTGATTGAGCTAGAGGAGATCCAGCTGGTTTCCAGGTGAAGGAGGCACTGAGGACCGGGGGAGTGGGTGCTTGTGTTAGGAAGTAGGCTTTTACGTGGAGGTAGGAAAGGGAGTAGGGTTAAGATGATGACGAATCTGATCATGGGCCTTATGATGCTAGTGCCCAGGTGCTTGCTAGCGACAAATGTGATGGCGTGAGGTTTTCAGCAAGAGAGACCTCATTGTTAGGTTAAAATCTCAGCTTTTTTATTACAATAGAATTTCTAGTCATTTGATATTTGTAAGTTAATAAATTGTTACTACTGGTAATAGAGAAGCAGGATTTAAGGTTAATGCTGGCAATTGCTTTTTGAGCAACAGGTTTTTTTTTTTTTTAACTATATATATCGCTTCTAGTTACCCCAAGGCTAGAAGTCCTATGTCACTAGATATTTTTTAATTTCGAAGTTCAAGATTTGAGTTAGCATACTAGTTAGAGGGTTCATAATAAAATTTGCTTTTAAAAAAAAAAAAAAAAAGACAATAATATGTGGTTATCAAGTTTACTTGAAGGATAAGTTTATTTGATGGATTAGGCAAGGCTTGTAGGAAGAAAGAGATTTTTGGTGGGCAAGTTAGTGGGTTTATAAATAGAATATAGTCTTAACATGATTAAGAATGAGAGATAGATGTATATAGAGTTGTAGGGTTTATAAGATTAGGTGTGTAGACATATCACGAGGCCAAGGGAGAGTCCTTAAAGATGCGAATATTTGATGTTTAGCTAGGGTTTCTTAATATCGAGTGAGGCTAATCATGTGTGTAAGTTTATAAGAATGTGTATGATCAGATCGAGCGAGCATACTTATATTGTTTTAGTTTGAGTTTGGAATTGTTAATTTATCGAGTGAATGTTTGAGTATTGTTAATATTGATATACTCTCCAATGAAATATTTCGTCGGAATTTTAATCTTTTATAACCAAATTAATGCAATACACTATACAGAGTTATTTATTTTTTGATAAAATTTTGTTGAAAATTTTCAACAAAATGTATTTTTGATAATACTTTTATCAAACGAAATCTTTCATTGAAAATTCATCAAGAAAAAGTATTTTCAACAAAATTTTAATTTTTTTCAACTAAAAATTTCATCAGAAAAAACTTAATTTTTGACAGTGAACTGATTAATTGATCCCAAAAGCATTTCATATTTCCATTTTTATTGAAACCATAGATGAAAGTGGCAGAGCAGCGGGTACTCCCCAAGAGACCTAGAGATGTGACCATGGATATTAGCTTGAGCTGTAATGGAATTGACTGTTACATCCAAGCTATCTTTCCAAAGTACCCAAATTCTACCAAGGTGAGAGGAATTAGAATTGTGCAAGAAAGAATTTTCCTACCACTGGTGGATATTGTCCCTCTGACTGTTCGTGGACATAGTCGAATTGAAGTGTGAATATAGACAAATTAAGTGTAAACTTATATGCGGCTAGCATTGAAAGATATTATCCATGAAATCAAAACTTATATGTGGCTAACAGTGAAAGATTCTATCCATGAAATGAAAACTTATATATATGTGAATAACATTGAACGATATCATTCATGAAATGAAAGCGAAATGAGCCTAATGTTGGGACCAAAAGTAGACGTTGTTATCACAGCATAACCAGACAAAACATTGAAAAGATGTTGAAAACATTCTAAACGTGGGCAGCCTAGCTTTATGTGTGATACGACTGACACATGCATGGGAGACAGAATTGATTGGATCATGTGTAACAGTTCCATTGCACCACGTACGTATATGTTGGTTTTTTTTAAAGATAAATTATGTATATCGTCACTTAATTTTTTGGGTGTTTTCATTTTGATCACGTAATTTCACCGACATTTGATTATTATTTTAGACACTCAATCGTTAGAAATTATTCAACATTTCTATAGTTTGGTTTAGAAATAATGTGAAGAGAATTGGATTGTTACCCCATGCTTTTAAGTCTAGTTGGTGTATTAATTTGTTTCCTCAGCCTTCTTCCTTACTTGTTTGCAAATTTTAGTCAGGTTTTCTTGGTGCATTATATAATTCTTGGTGCTGGATTTTGGAGTTTCTTATCGTATCTGTGTTCGCTAGGGTTCCATGCATAGTGTATGTAATCTCTATAATTACATTTTATTCATAACATTATTAAAAGTTTATATAGTATAGTCAAATTTATAAAAATATCATAAAAAAGTAAAAAAAATTATTACTAAAAATATTTATAATAATACATTTTAAATATATACAGCAGTAACTATCATTTTCTTTGACCTTAGGATTTGGTTTGTCTTGTGTTACATATTCCTTGTGACCTTGATTTTGATCTTTGTCATGTGATTATTGGTTTGCTTAAGATTTAACCTGAATTTATTTCGATGTTTATTTGTATTATCTTTTTCTTATAAATAAAACTTTATGCTATTCAAAAATAACTAATAATGTTACATTTAAAGGACAAGACAAAGCCACAAAGGACACAAAAAAGGTGACTCTTTGTTAACATCAGTCAAAGATTTCTTTTGCCGACCAAAAACCCCAAGGAAATGAGAACATCGTAGATGGAAAATTTTCTATGACTGGTGACCAAACAGTTGAAATAAGGGAAAAAATGTGAAGAAGATCATTTCTCATATTTTTTTTGAAAGCAAAAGGATAGGTATAATTATACACATGTTAATTTCATGAGCTATTTTTTGTGGTAATTTCGACGAAAATATTGACCACAATGATTTCGCACATGAAAAACAGAAGTCAATCTAGTCATGTACTTCAAATTTTGGTTTAATGATAAGTGAATATATTTTTTATTTAAAAATATTAAATATAAATTCCATTTTCCAAATAAATAAGTAAGAATATTTTGACATTTTGAAGTGGGAGTGTCTAGCCTAGTTACATTAATAATTATTAATAAATTTTGGTGTACGATAATTTGGATAAACAGAAAGTTTTGTTAGTGAGCTTAATAAAATTCAGTGTCAATTACTTCTTTGATTTTAACTCAAATTTAGGCCAAATTAGTTCCTCTTAAAAAAATATTGTACTTAATTATTATATATATATATATTATATCAAAATAGAGCTAAATGGTAAACCCACCTCTTGTTTGTTTTGCGACTGCTTTCCATCAGTGGCTTTAGGTTTTGGTTTGGGAGAAATGAGCTCAGCATTTCTACTGTATTTCTTCTTAACTCTTTCCAAAATCTTCAAAGGATCAGCATTTTGTCCCTTCACAATCACTCTGTCACCTTCCATGTCCGTCTTAACTTGTTCAACGCCTGATAAAAAAAACAAAAACATGAAAACCTTATCAAAAGGGCTATCGGCTACGCCTACGCATATGGATATGCTTGACAAGACAAAACAATCATCATCCCTACCTTGAAAACCTTTCAAACAATTGAAAACCTTGGCGGCGCATCCTTCGCAATGCATATAAACTTTAAGCACAATTTCTTTCCCTTTATTTGAATCCTTTGCTCCCTTCTCTTGTTTATTTTCACAGCTTTTCTCGAGTTTCACTTCCACNATTGAATACTCTCAATTTCTCTTTCAAGCCAAAACTGTCCATCCAACTCTCTATGCTTTCTCAACTCTCTCATGCCCTTTAAACCATTCAGGAGCATGTTTTTGATTTGCTTTTTCAAATTCGATGCAAAATTGAAATAAAGAGAAAGTGAGGAAAAAAAAAAAGAAGGTGAAAAAGAATTGCATGGAAGAAAACAGTTTTGGCATTTTGATTGCTTCCATCCATCTTTGATTTCGTAAAATCTCATAAAAAATTCTAGAAAAGTTTTGCCAAATGATTTTGTTGATGAATTGCAAAACTTTGTGTCACTTCTTAATGATTTTGTAAAAAAATGTTCAATAGCTTTGTTGGAAAAATGTTTTCTACTATATGTGGAACCCTTAAGAGATGACTATAATATTTTTTCAACATGACGTATAACAATAATATTTTTTTAATATGACTTGTAATAATTTTTTTTTAACAAGACATGTAAACTTTTTTTCAACAGGACAAGTAACAATTTTTTTTTTCAACAAGGAGTGTAACAATTTTTTTTTCAACAATGCGTATAATAATTTTTTTTTCAACATAATGTGTAACAACATTTTTCTGAATATAGCATGTAATAAAAACATTTTACTAGGATATAACGTTACTAGGATATAAACATTTTTGAATATAACGTGTAATAATTTGTTTGGTCTCTTTGTATTTTACTAGGATATAAACTCTTGGAGTTAAACACCTTCACGAAATATATTAAAAGTTATTCAACATCAACGTTACTACTAGGATGAAATGGATTTGAACAAACAAATAATATTCAAAATCGCCAAATTTGGATAATTAGTTTTAGGGCTATTTTATTTGTTACATTTTCTCTAATCATAAAAAAAGACATGGTATGCAATAACTTTTTTTTCAATATGATGTGTAATAAAATTTTTTTCAACACATGTGCTTGAAAACGAGAAGGTTTTCGCTAAAAGCAATTTTATTCAAAAATCTTTTCTCTTGGCTAAAAACAATTAAAACTAAAAGAAGATAATTTTCGAAAACACTTTATCTTTAAGGGTTAAAAAAAATCATCCCTTTATATTATAGTAAATGAAAGAACTATATTTAATTAAAAATTATAATAAAATTAGGTAAAAAGAAAGTTCGAACTTTAAATCTTAAGTTCAAAACATAGTTTATACTATATTGCTTTTCAGTCAGTTTCAAAAGCAAATTAAGAAAACAAATACCAAAATTAAGAAACAAACAGAACAATGATGAATGACCAAAATTCTCACACCTTTGCCTTTATAAATAGCTATGCCTATCAACCTTTTTGTGTAGATAAAGACACAGATAGACAGTATCTCTATAACTTTTGTTGGATTATTAGCATATGGATAACTCCTCAACCATTTCCTTTCAAACTCAGCTGCCATGGGGTTCCCATGATTTTGCCATCTCCACACTTGTTTCATTTCATTCAACACTTGTCCTAGTGCTTCTCTTTGCACCCGTTGTCCTTGTCAAATTGAAAAGCACTACTAGAAATAATTACACCAACCAAGCACTTCTTCCTCCAGGGCCAACTCCCTGGCCAGTCATTGGAAACCTTCCTGAAATATGGAAAAACAAACCTGCCTTCAGGTGGATTCATGGCCTCATGAAACAACTCGATACTGACATTGCTTGTATCCGCCTGGCAAACATTCATGTCATTCCTGTCACTTCACCTGAAATCGCTCGAGAATTCTTGAAAAAATATGATGCTGTTTTTGCATCGAGGCCAGTTACAATGGCAACTGAGTTGGCTTCTCGCGGTTTCTTGTCAACCGCCTTGGTGCCATGGGGAGATCAGTGGAAGAAAATGAGGAAGGTGATTGCTTCTAACATACTTAAACCAGCAAGACTTAGCTCGTTGCTCCATAAGAGAACCCAAGAAGCTGATAATCTTGTTAGGTTCATTTACAACCAATGCATCAACCCTGAAAATGATAGTTCCAATGGCTCTGTTATAAACCTGAGACTTGTAGTCAGGCAATACACTGGAAATGTCATCAGGAAGATGATGTTCGACAAAAGATACTTTGGACAAGGCAAAGAAGATGGAGGGCCTGGACATGAAGAAGAAGAACACGTCGAATCACTCTTTACTGTGCTCAAGCACCTTTACTCTTTCATCCTATCAGATTATGTACCCTGGCTGAGACCATTAGATTTGGAGGGTCACGAAAAGATTGTAAGTGAGGCTGTGAGAATTGTCAATGGCTACCATGACCCTATCATTGATGAGAGAGTACAACAGTGAAGAGAAGGGAAGAAGAAGGAGACTGAAGACCTGCTTGATGCCTTCATTTTAGCAAAGGATTTAGATGGGAAGCCTGCACTTTCAGTTGAAGAGATCAAAGCCCAATGCACTGTGAGATTCTTACTTGTCCAAACACAATATAATATATTTTTCGGTTAACTAAAGTTTGATGATCCTTATTTCGTATGCAGGAATTAATGCTTGCAACTGTGGACAATCCTGCCAATGCAGCAGAATGGGCAATGGCAGAGATGATCAACCAACCCGAAACTCTCCAGAAAGCAATCGAGGAAATGGATGGTGTAGTCGGAAAGGACAGGTTGGTTCAGGAGACTGATATTCCGAAGCTCAACTATGTAAAAGCTTGTGCAAGGGAAGCCTTCCGGCTTCACCCCATTGCACCCTTTAACCTACCCCATGTCTCAAACACCGACGTCATTGTTGCTGGCTACTTCATCCCCAAAGGTAGTCACGTCCTGTTCAGCCGGGTAGGCCTAGGCCGGAACCCCAAGGTTTGGGACGAGCCATTCAAGTTCAAACCTGAGCGCCATTTGAAGGATGGTTCGATAGAAGTTGACCTGACAGAGACAGAACTGAGGTTTATCTCTTTTAGTACAGGGAGGCGAGGGTGCATGGGCGTGGCTCTTGGGTCTGAAATGACAATAATGCTATTGGCCAGGCTGATCCAAGGTTTTGCATGGAAGGCGCAGCCTGATGAGGCAAAAATTGACCTCTCAGAATCGGAAGATGATCTCTTCCTGGCAAAACCATTGCATGCTCTTGCTAAACTTCGCTTGTCTGCTGCAGTATATGCTCAGCTTAATTACAAGTGAAAAGATTTAGTGCAAGACTACTAGTAAAATAAACTGTAACTGATTAAGTAACTTGTACGCCAATTTCCATTAATCCAGCCATGCAAGTTACATTTCCTTGATTTATCCATGTAGTGGGAACTTTTTCTTCTTTCTTAGACCAAGTGGAAATGAAGACACACATAACTCATATTCGAAGTAGAATACAAATATTTTCGCTTGACGTCTCCTTTCATAAATTTGCATCATTTATTTAACAAACTTCTTATATTAACGTCACTCTTACTATAATATTATTCGTCGGCTATTCGAGCACATTATTGGGATTATAATATTAAAGATTACAACGTGGGTCTCGTGTGGGCGGCCATATGGCTTCTGCATGGGCGGCCATATGGCTTCTGCAGGACTATGGAACTTGGAAGGGTCAAATATTGGGATGATAACAACCTTTTTATGTCTTTCAATCCTCAATTCCTCACGACCTAAAATAATAAAACATTCATGGTTTGTTTATCTACATTGTTTACCAAACAATAATGATACTTTATAGTCGGGTATCGTGTATTATCTTTTTTTTTTTTACTCAACCAAAAAAGAGAATATATCAAAAGACATTAGGAGTACATGATGGATGAGTAAAACCACTCAAAGAAAAAACTCAGAAATTCAAGCAAAATGAAAACAACAGCTGGAAGAAAGAACAAAAACAGGACAGCTGCACATTTCTAAAGCATGACCTTGTTTGCAGAACACAGCAGAAGCAAAAAAGCAGTGAAGGCTGAACTGCAGGTGCAAGAAGAGAGCTGAGGCCGCACAGATAAAAACAGTACACAACCATGAAGCATACATTAAATAGGCCGTTACCACAGAGCAGTGAACATAGAACAACGATCAAGACCAAGCTTGCCGAGAGAGTCAGCAAAGGAATTACCTTCTCTCAAGACATTGATATAAGAAACATTACCAATAGTTTGAGAAAGATAATCAATTTCGTTGAAAATCTGCCATAGTTTCCATGGTCTTTGACGAACATCAGAAACCCAAGAAAGAGCTACTTTAGAATCAGATTCAAAGAGAAGCTGAGCTCCAATATATTGAGAAGCAGAGAAAAGGCGAAGAGCATGAAGGATGGCCATGAGCTCAGCATAATTTGAATCATGATATCCTAGGGGACCATAAAAAATGCCCAACAATGAACCTTCAGAGTTTCTTAACACACCTCCACATCTAGAGGGACTAGGCTTATCTCAAGCAGATCTGTTAACACTGAATTTAAAACTTTCTTCCAACAGAGGCTAGCATGAAGAGATGGAGCGAGAGCTGAAAGAAGGATGCAAAAAGTGAATAACAGATGAATTAGTCTAATAACTCTATGATATAGAGTTACTTGAGCCTAATTTTAAAAGTAATTTAGCTTAGTTCTTGTGGTAATGCATAAAAATTAATAAGTTTTATTTAAATTATTTTAAACTAATTAATTTAGGTGAGTAAATCTTATCTTCGTTAATTTTATGCTTAATTTGGTGTTAATGTAATTAAGATAGGTTGCTATTAATTTACTCGGGCTTTTGTAAGTGTTTAATGAATAAAGAATTTTAATGGAAGAATGAGAGCAATTTTGAGATGCAAACTTCCACTGCACATATCTCGGTAATTCACCCATAACTCTTTCTACAGGACTCCAAATGAGATAATTCTTGGAGCATTGGAAAGATAAGAGAAAAAGCTACAATTTTCACATATACCACTTCACCCATATGTGTTTGTCTGGCTTATTTTCCACAATAATTAGTGAAGATAATTTAGCAAGAATCTCACTATAAGAATCTAATTCCCAAGAGTGAAGGGTTCACCTAAAGGAAATATTCCAAAAGCCATCAATCCATGCATCAAAACCTCTAGCTTCTTTGTTCAAAGCTAGGGAAAATAGGCGAAAGAACCTGAAACAAAGAGTGTCACTATTAAACATCCACCTATCCAACCATAAATAAAGAGTCGCCCCATTGCCAATGCACCATTGACAAGCCGAGAAGCCAACTAAATCTACCACCTTGTCATTAGTGGGGAGCTATGTAATACATTTCCAAACGAGAGGCATCTTATTAGAGTGAGAGGTGGTTGGACTCCAATGAAATTTCCCAGCCCCATATTTCTCAGCAATCAAACAATGTCAAAGAGCATTTTCCTCAATGCCATATCTCCACCACCATTTGCCAAAACGGGCAATATTCTTGTGGCACAGATTAGAGATACCAAGACCCCCAAAGTGTTTAAGCTTACATACCGTGCTCCATTTGACTTTTGAAAGTTTACGAGTATTCGATGAGTGACCCCAAAGAAATGAATGCCTAAACAAATAAATGTTGGTAATTACACTTTTTGGAGCCTTAAATATGGACATATAATAAAACGGAAGGGAATTAAGGATAGAGTTGATGAAAGTCAACCTTCCACCAAATGAGAGATATTTTCGCTACCATAAAGCTAATCCTTGTTTGACTTTGTTAATCACAAGATCCCAAGAATTGACATTTCTTGGATTTGCGTCCATCGAGAAACCCAGGTAAATGAATGGAAGGGAGCCCACCATGTAGTGAAGTATAAAGGCTATGTCAGTGCAAAAAGAGGTTGAATAACCTACCGGATAAGCACATGACTTGCCAAAGTTAATTCGTAACACAAAAGTAATCTCAAAATAGCAAAGGATATTTTTGAGTGTAGACACTATACTTTTTCTTTCATTATTGATATTATTTATTTGTTTTATGTGTTAATTAAACATTATGTGCACCTTGCCAGCACAATATGTTGTGCCAGATGCAAAAAACTCGCGTCTGGCAGATAGGTGGAAATGGCACCCCAAGATCGTAATCAGGTATCAAAACGCTACAGTAGTAGCTACAAAAACACAACGGCAACCAAAAATCAAAAGGAAGAAAAACCCTACAGAGTGAGCAACAAAAATTTTTCTAGCAGCCAACCAACCAACCACAAATCCATAGTAAAAAAAATACAAAGAAAAAAAAACAAAAATACAATGAGAGAAGGTGGGTAGCTTGGTTTTAGAGTTTTTTGGTTTGGTTTTTTTTTAGGGGTAGATTTTGATTTTTGGAAGGGTTTTTTTTTGGCTTGAGTAGCCGGCCCCCAAAGTTTGGGTTTTGTTGCCGCCGGTTAGAGACGGAAAGTTTGGGTTTGGCACCGCCAATCAGAGAATGTTAAAGCTTGGGTTTAGTGCCGCCAGTTAGAGGACAAAGTTTAGGTTTTGTTGCCACTGGTTAGAAAGGGAAAGCTTGGATTTGGCGCCGTCGGTCAAAGAGTGTTAAAGTCTGGGTTTAGTGCCGCCGGTTAGAAGACAAAGTTTGGGTTTTGTTGTCGTCGGTTAGAGGACAAAGTTTGGGTTTTGTTGCCGCTGGTTAGAGAGGGAAAGTTTGGGTTTGGTGCCGCAGGTCAAAGGGTGTTAAAGCCTGGGTTTAATGTCGTTGGTTAGAGGACAAAGTTCGGGTTTTGTTGTAGCCGGTTAGAGAGGGAAAGTTTGGGTAAGTGCCGCCGGTTTGAAGGAAGCTTTTAGTGAAAATGGAGAGTGACTGGGTTATAAAGGGGAGAAAAGTTAAGAAGGAAAAGAAAGTGGTTTATATAGTTGGGGTTTTAGAGTAATCGGTCATAGGGTCCTTAAACGGCGTCGATTAGTCATCAAGGAGACAGACTTCTCCTTTCCTTCCTCAGGCGGTACACTTTGGAGAATAGACTCCGAGCAGTAGGAAAGCCGGTGGATTGAAACTGGTTGGGTATTTGGCCCATAAAGGTAAAATCTTTATCATTTTCTTCAGATCAGTTGTGATTTGGCCTGTTTCATTTTGTTGGTTCTTAGGATTAATGTTTAATTAGGTATGATTAGGATTTAGTTATTTTAGCTTAATGTTTGAAACCTCATAAATAATAAAAATGTTTAGGAATGAAAAGAACTTAGATTTGAAAGAATATTTAAACTAAGGCAAATGAAGTATATATGTAAAACAGAAAATAAGTTGCTAAATGGGATTTGTTTTTAGAGAGATCTATAAAAAAAATATAAAATGAATGAAACAAATAAGTGATTGGTTAAAATATGAATATATAAATTAAATTAAGTGAAAAATGAAAATTATGGAGCTGTGGGTGTGGTATATATTGAGTAAAAAAAAATATTTTAGAGAATATGTATATTCAATGGATTATAAATGGATTATATAAAGTAAGAAATACTTAATACTGGGCATTAAAAAAAAAGGAGTAAAGTTAGTCAAACAATTATGATAATATATGTAATAAATCAACCTTAGAAAATTGAATCCTAAAAGACAATAAAACTAATTATAGGAATGACAAATAATCAATACCGATAATGGGATGATCGACCGAGATGCGAGGAGTCTCAATCCTGAGCTACTTTTCCCTAGGTTCGGAATCCAAATTAGGGCCCCACTAGTATGATGGGAGGGCCCTGATTTTGAGGTTTCGAGATTTTTTTAATTTTAAATAAATATAAAATTACTATGCAATAAATTAGTCAAATGAAATATAAATACAAATATGGCATAGATGACATATATTTAAGTCATCCAAAGATAAGAACAAAAATTGTGAAAATGGTAATACTCGTGACAATAAATAAATAGATAAATAACTAAAATAGTCAATGATGGAAAATTCAAAACAATAAATAGGTGTAAAATATAAAATTTAAATATCTAGTTGTATAAAATAGATAGTAATAAATTTATAAGTGTTATGAAAAATGAATAAGGTAGATAATAAATAGAAAAAATTGAATCAAATTGTATATAATTATGAAATAGGATATCTTGCTATAGATTTTGAGTGAGAAGATTATTTACATATTAAAAATGTACACTTAAATAACATAGAAATATAGATAATTCATAACATGCATAATTATAAAAGGAGATATAGAAAAGGAGAATCCATAAGAAATAGCAAGGAAGACATAGGAGAACTTAGAAATTAAAAAAAAAAACCAATAATGAACTTCATAAGCATAGCATATATTTCTATCGCATCATGCTTGTCATGGCATATAGATATTCTTGTTCACGAGTATAAGTCTCGATGATGGGATTTTTCGAAAATCTTGCGAAGGCGAGTTTCTCTCAAAAAGTTCCCTAGGTGAAAGAATGTCCCCAAGTCCCACTAGTACAATGGGAGGGCTTGGGAAAGATCTTTACTAAAAAGGCTTTTGCTCGCAATAGTTTTACATTCATGAAAAAATATTTTTTTTAAAAAGGCGTACGGTAACCCCGATGATGGGATTTATTCATCAATTTTGCGAAGGTGAATTTCTCAGATAATTCTCTAAGTGAGAGTATATCCTCGGATCCCACCAGTATGATGACAGATCCGGGAGAATATCCTCAATAAAAGGTTATTTGTCTGACATTATTTGAATTTCATGCCATGCATTTCACAATACCTTATCTTCACATCATACCTTAGAGTCAAATAAAATATTTTAATAAAATAGAGGCTAAAATAAATGAATAATAACTAAGGAAACATAATAAATTTAAGGATTAATGGCCCAATAGGATAATCTAAAACCAAATGGTACCGTTCATGGAATGGGCGTCACGGGGGTGCTAATCCTTCCTCGGGTGTAACTGCAGTCCCGAACCTTGTCCTAAAAGACGTAAACCAGTTTAAGATTCTCTCGACAGACTTAAAATTAATTTAAGACTTTATCGATTAGAATTGAGTCAATAGGTGGCCAATCACACCTAGAATAAAGATTGGTGGCAAATCTTTAGTGTTTTTCCCCGCGTCTAACGGTCGGGTTCCCAATTGAAACCCCCAAGGAAACGAGAACCTCATAGATGGAAAATTTGATAGGACTGGTGACCAAACAATTGAAATTAGGGAAAAAATGTGAAGAAAATCATTTCTCATTTTTTTTTTTAAAGCAAAAGGATAGGTATAATTATACTCATGTTAATTTCATGAGCTATTTTTTGTGGTAATTACAATGACAATATTGACCACAATCATTTCGCACATGAAAAACATAAGTCAATTTAGTCATTTACTTCAAATTTTGGTTTAATGATAAGTGAATAAATTTTTTATTTAAAAAAATTAAGTATAAATTCCATTTTCCAAATAAATAAGTAAGAATATTTTGACATTTTGAAGTGGGAGTGTCTAGCCTAGTTACATAAATAGATTAATTATTAATAAATTTTAGTATAACGATAATTTGGATAAACAGAAAGTTTAGTTAGTGAGCTTAATAAAATTCAATGTCAATTACTTCTTTGATTTTAACTCAAATTTAGGCCAGATTAGCTCCTCTTAAAAAGATATTGTACTTAATTTTATTAATTTAGTCTCCTAGGCTTTACTAAAATGGCTTGAGATTGCAATTTCTTTAGTTAAATTTGATGTTGATAGATAGGAGATATGCCATGCCTGGTGAAAACTTTTGTATGAAATTTAAGTTTTTTATTGTTTATGGCTGATTACTTTCATTTTATTTTATAGTGTTTTTTTAGTAGTATGGCATATATATATATATATCAAAGTAAATTGTGTGATACGTCTGACACATGTATGGGAGACAGAATTGATTGGGGCATGTGTAACAGTTCCATTGCACCACGTAGGTACATGTTGGTTTTTTTTTTTAAGATAAATTATTTATATCATCACTAAATTTTTTGGGAATTTTCATTTTGATCACGTAATTTTAAAAAATAAAACTCTAGTCACCGACGTTTGATTATTATTTTAGACACTCAACAGTTAGAAATTATTCAACGTTTCTACGGTTCGGTCTAGAAATAATTTGTTAAAAAAAAAAACAAGGATGTTTAGTAATGTACTTCAATGATTTTGCACATGAAAAACATAAGTCAATTTCGTCATGTACTTCAAATTTTGGTTTAATGATAAGTGAATAAATTTTTCATTTAAAAAAATTAAATATAAATTCCATTTTCCAAATATATAAGTAAGAATATTTTGACATTTTGAAGTGGGAGTGTCTAGCCTAGGCACATTAATACATTAATTATTAATAAATTTTGGTATACCATAATTTGGATAAATAGAAAGTTTAGTTAGTGAGCTTAATAAAATTCAGTGTCAATTACTTCTTTGATTTTAACTCAAATTTAGGCCAAATTAGTTCCTCTTAAAAAAATATTATACTTAATTTTATTAATTTATTCTCCTAGGCTTGACTAAAATAGCTTGAGATTGCAAATTCTTTAGTTAAATTTGAAGCTGATAGATAGGAGATATGTCATGCCTGGTGAAAACTTTTGTATGAGATTTGAGTTTTTTATTTTTTATGGCTGATTACTTTCATTTTAGTTTATAGTGTTTTTTAAAATAACCTAGTAAATTTGTTTTAAAAATAACCTTTAATATAAAGTTAATTATTTTTATCGAACTTTTACAATGACTTGACAAAAATATCCTTAAAATCATTTTAGACAAATTAAATGTTCTCAATTGTTCTTTGCCGCCATCCATTTGCTGTGCTTCCCATTTTTTTCTCTTGTCATCCAACTTTCTTTAATTTTACCATCACCACCATCTCTCTTTGTCTATCTCTCGCCATCTCGTCATATTGCTGTCGATTTACAGACCAATGAGCATGACATGGCGAGTTACAACATATTTTTATGTTTATTGGTTTACATTCACAAAACCTTCTCTTTGTTTGCCTCTCGCTCTTTCATCATATTATTGTCGAAGAGAATGGCATGGCGAGTAATAACATATTTTTAGGTTTATTGATGTTGAGTTTTTCTATGATTCAAGTCTAGTATAGCATACCTTGGTTTGTAACATCAATAGAAAGAAGGAAGTTTTGGCGTGTAAACTTATATGTGATTATAAGTTATAGACAAATTAAATGTAAACTTATATGTGGCTAACATTGAAAGATATTGTCCATGAAATCAAAACTTATATGTGGCTAACATTGAAAGATACTATCCATGAAATGAAAACTTGTATATATGTGGCTAACATTGAAAGATATTATTCATGAAAAGAAAGCGACATGAGCCTAATTTTGGGACCAAAAGTAGAAGTTGTTATCACAGCATAGCCAGAAAAAACATTGAAAAGATGTTGAAAACATTCTAGACATGGGCAGCCTAGCTTTATGTGTGATACGTCTAACACATGCATGGGAGACAGAATTCTAGTCACCGACATTTGACTATTATTTTAGACACTCAACCGTTAGCAATTGTTCAACATTACGGTTCGGATTAGGAATAATTTGTTTAAAAAAAAAAACGAGGATGCTGTCATTAACTAGATCATTGAGTTAGAATAATGTGAAGAGAATTGGATTGTTACCCCATGCTTTTAAGTCTAGTTGGTGTATTAATTTGTTTCCTCGGCCTTCTTCCTTACTTGTTTGCAAAATTTAGTCAGGTTTTCTTGGTGCATTATATAATTCTTGGTGCTGGATTTTGGAGTTTCTTATCGTATCTTTGTTCGCTAGGGTTCCATGCATAGTGTATGTAATCTCTATAATTACATTTTATTCATAACATTATTAAAAATTTATATAGTATAGTCAAATTTATAAAAATATCATAAAAAAGTAAAAAAAATTATTAATAGAAATATTTATAATAATACATTTTAAATATATACAGCAGTAACTATCATTTTCTTTGACCTTAGGATTTGGTTTGTCTTGTGTTACATATTCCTTGTGACCTTGATTTTGATCTTTGTCATGTGATTATTGGTTTGCTTAAGATTTAACCTGAATTTATTTCGATGTTTATTTGTATTATCTTTGTCTTATAAATAAAACTTTATGCTATTCAAAAATAACTAATAATGTTACATTTAAAGGACAAGACAAAGCCACAAAGGACACAAAAAAGGTGACCCTTTGTTAACATCAGTCAAAGATTTCTGTTGCCGACCAAAAACTCCAAGGAAATGAGAACATCGTAGATGGAAAATTTTCTATGACTGGTGACCAAACAATTGAAATTAGGGAAAAAAATGTAATGTAATTGAAATTAAAAAATTTAAAATTACGACGAAAGGGTAGTTTTTGTAACCCAATTTCAGTAATGAATCCATTCCTGATGCTTTGGTTATAAAGAAGAGAAAGAAAGAAAGAAAGAAAATTCCCATTTAACAACTATTGAATTTTTTTTTTACATAATTACCATTTCAATTAATTAATTTTTCTTCACATATTGTTGATCTACTTCTTAAACATCATGGATCTGTCGATTTTAATTTTAATTTTTTTATTTATTATTGATTTTCAGTAAAAAATGGTAAATGAGTCAAATTAAATGTAAACTTATATGCGGACATAGTCGAATTGAAGTGTGAATATAGACAAATTAAGTGTAAACTTATATGTGGCTAGCATTGAAAGATATTATCCATGAAATCAAAACTTATATGTGGCTAACAGTGAAAGATACTATCCATGAAATGAAAACTTATATATATATGTGGCTAACATTGAACGGAAGTAGCCAGACAACATTGAAAAGATGTTGAAAACATTCTAAACGTGGGCAGCCTAGCTTTATGTGTGATACGTACACATGCATGGGAGACAGAATTGATTGGGTCATGTGTAACAGTTCCATTGCACCACGTACGTATATGTTGGTTTTTTTTTTAAGATAAATTATTTATATCGTCACTTAATTTTTTTTTAAGATAAATATATATATATATCAAAGTAAATTATGAGAAATAGTCAACCTAATAAACTCATTTTAAAGATAACCTTTAATATAAAGTTAATTATTTTTATCAGACTTTTACCATGACTTGATAAAAATACCCTTACAATCATTTTAGACAAATTAAATGTTCTCAATTTTTCTTTCCCGCCATCCATTTGCTGTGCTTCTCATTTTTTTCCCTCATCATCCAACTCTGTTTAATTTTACCACCATCACCATCTTTCTCTGTCTATCTCTCGCCATCTCGTCATATTGCTGTCAATTTACAAACCAATGAGCACGACATGGTGGGTTACAACATGTTCTTATATTTATTGGTTTACATTCAACACCCTTCTCTTTGTTTATCTCTCGCCATTTCATCATATTATTGTCGAAGAGCATGGCATGGCTAGTAATAACATATTCTTAGGTTTATTGGTGCTGAGTTTTTCTGTGATTCAAGTCTGGCAAAGCATGCCTTGGTATGTAACATCAGTAGGAAGAAGGAAGTTTTGGCATATAATATCTAGTATTGAAGCTTTAGCCTTGACATATAACATTTGTTGTTGAAGCTTTGGTGTGTAACCTCTTCTATTGAAATGTGTAACATTTGCTTAGGCTTGCAGTGTCATTTTGTTTTTCTTTTTTGTTATTTTTAGCTGTTGTAGAGCATAGTATACTAAGTTTTTGATTGTATATATATATGTATATGTATATATATCTAAAAAACTCTAAACAAAGGTGAGAAGAAGTTTTTTCCTTCAAAGTTGTCAATCCTTTACTCCGTTCATCTTCTTCTTTTTTTTGAAAATTTTTAGAGTTCTTATTTTTTTTGCAAAATTTTCTTGAAAAATCAACAATTAGTTTACATTCATAAATCCAAAAATAGATGGGTTAAAGTTACAAGTGAAATGAAATCTATAAATTAGAACACTGTCCAGAGTTGTTGCACACCAAGTCTGCATATAACAACTCTAATGCACTTAATGTGTAATTAATCTATTGAATATGATATGACGTGTAACATATTTTTGTACATACCTACATGTAACAACATTTTTTTTAAAATAGTGTCTAGCAAAATTTTTTTAAACATGACTTGTAACAACAATATTTTTTAAACATGGTATGTAACTTACTCCTTTATATTTCATTACAACATAAACTCTTGGAATTAAACACCTCAAACATAACGTGTAATAATTTTTTTTCAACATAACGTGTAACAATATTTTTCTAAACATAGCGTGTAATAAAAACATTTTTTAAATAGGGCGTGTGTGGTCTCTTTGTATTTTACTAGGATATAAACTTTTGGAGTTAAACACCTTCACGAAATATATTAAAAGTTATTCAACATCAACGTTACTGCTAAGATGAAATGGATTTGAGCAAACAGATATTATTCAAAATCGCCAAATTTGGATAATTAGTTTTAGGGTTATTTTACTTGTTACATTTTCTCTAATCATAAAAAAAAACATGGTATGCAATAACTTTTTTTTTTTTCAATATGACGTGTAACAAAATTTTTTTCAACACATGTGCTTGAAAATGAGAAGGTTTTCATTAAAGAGCAATTTTGTTCAAAAATCTTTTCTCTTGGCTTAAAAACAGTTAAAATTAAAAATATGGTTATTTTCGAAAACACTTTATCTTTAAGGGTTAAAAAAAATCATCCCTTTATATTATAGTAAATGAAAGAACTATATTTAATTAAAAATTATAATAAAATTAGGTAAAAAGAAAGTTCGAACTTTAAATCTTAAGTTCCAAATATAGTTTATACTATATTGCTTTTCAGTCAGTTTCAAAAGCAAATTAAGAAAACAAATACCACAAATAAGAAACAAACAGAACAATGATGAATGACCAAAATTCTCACACCTTTGCCTCTATAAATAGCTATGCCTATCAACCTTTTTGTGTAGACAAAGACACAGATAGACAGTATACTAGTGTTTGATTATTAGCAAATGGATAATTCCTCAACCATTTCCTTTCAAACTCAGCTGCCATGGGGCTCCCATGATTTTGCCATCTCCACACTTGTTTCATTTCATTCAACACTTGTCCTAGTGCTTCTCTTTGCACCCCTTGTCCTTGTCAAATTGAAAAGCACTACTAGAAAGAATTACACCAACCAAGCACGTCTCCCTCCAGGGCCAACTCCCTGGCCAGTCATTGGAAACCTTCCTGAAATATGGAAAAACAAACCTGCCTTCAGGTGGATTCATGGCCTCATGAAACAACTCGATACTGACATTGCTTGTATCCGCCTGGCAAACATTCATGTCATTCCTGTCACTTCACCTGAAATCGCTCGAGAATTCTTGAAAAAATATGATGCTGTTTTTGCATCGAGGCCAGTTACAATGGCAACTGAGTTGGCTTCTCGCGGTTTCTTGTCAACCGCCTTGGTGCCATGGGGAGATCAGTGGAAGAAAATGAGGAAGGTGATTGCTTCTAACATAATTAAACCAGCAAGACTTAGCTCGTTGCTCCATAAGAGAACCCAAGAAGCTGATAATCTTGTTAGGTTCATTTACAACCAATGCATCAACCCTGAAAATGATAGTTCCAATGGCTCTGTTATAAACCTGAGACTTGCAGTCAGGCAATACACTGGAAATGTCATCAGGAAGATGATGTTCAACAAAAGATACTTTGGACAAGGCAAAGAAGATGGAGGGCCTGGACATGAAGAAGAAGAACACGTCGAATCACTCTTTACTGTGCTCAAGCACCTTTACTCTTTCATCCTATCAGATTATGTACCCTGGCTGAGACCATTAGATTTGGAGGGTCACGAAAAGATTGTAAATGAGGCTGTGAGAATTGTCAATGGCTACCATGACCCTATCATTGATGAGAGAGTACAACAGTGGAGAGAAGGGAAGAAGAAGGAGCCTGAAGACCTGCTTGATGCCTTCATTTTAGCAAAGGATTTAGATGGGAAGCCTGCACTCTCAGTTGAAGAGATCAAAGCCCAATGCACTGTGAGATTCTTACTTGTCCAAACACAATATAATATATTTTTCGGTTAACTAAAGTTTGATGATCCTTATTTCGTATGCAGGAATTAATGCTTGCAACTGTGGACAATCCTGCCAATGCAGCAGAATGGGCAATGGCAGAGATGATCAACCAACCCGAAACTCTCCAGAAAGCAATCGAGGAAATAGATGGTGTAGTCGGAAAGGACAGGTTGGTTCAGGAGACTGATATTCCGAAACTCAACTATGTAAAAGCTTGTGCAAGGGAAGCCCTCCGGCTTCACCCCATTGCACCGTTTAACCTACCCCATGTCTCAAACACCGACGTCATTGTTGCTGGCTACTTCATCCCCAAAGGTAGTCACGTCCTGCTCAGCCGGGTAGGCCTAGGCCGGAACCCCAAGGTTTGGGACGAGCCATTCAAGTTCAAACCTGAGCGCCATTTGAAGGATGGTTCGATAGAAGTTGACCTGACAGAGACAGAACTGAGGTTTATCTCTTTTAGTACAGGGAGGAGAGGGTGCATGGGCGTGGCTCTTGGGTCTGAAATGACAATAATGCTATTGGCCAGGCTGATCCAAGGTTTTGCATGGAAGGCGCAGCCTGATGAGGCAAAAATTGACCTATCAGAATCGGAAGATGATCTCTTCCTGGCAAAACCATTGCATGCTCTTGCCAAACCTCGCTTGTCTGCTGCAGTATATGCTCAGCTTAATTACAAGTGAAAAGATTTAGTGCAAGACTACTAGTAAAATAAACTGTAACTTATTAAGTTCCTTGTACGTCAATTTCCATTAATCCAGCCATGCAAGTTACATTTCCTTTATTTATCCATGTAGTGGGAACTTTTTTTCTCTTTGTTAGACCAAGTGGAAATGAAGACACATATAACTCATATTCGAAGTAGAATACAAATATTTTCGCTTGATGTCTCCTTTCACAAATTTGCATCATTTATTTAACAAATTTCTTATATTAACGTCGCTCTTATTATAATATTATTTGTCTGCTATTCGAGCACGCTATGGAATGAAGGTACCAAGTGGAGAGAGAGGATTTTTATCCAATTCCAGCTAATAATCACAAGTCTGTGGAGACATAACACTAACAAAAAAAAAATGACAATTAAACATAATTCACAATCATTCCCAAAAAGTCTAATCTATAATTGAGAGGCTGAAATACTATTATAAATGTTTTCTTGGAACAAAGCACACTATTAGATCTTTGAATATGATATAAAGATTTCAATCAAAAATAAGAGAATTCTTATTGTAAGATTTACCGTTTGTTGAATTTTTCATTTCAGAATTTAACTTATTATGTTGTTCAAATTAGAATGTAATGTTTTTTATTTTATTCATTTAACAATTATTTTTTTTCTTTTTTGGAAATCAATGCTTCTTTCGTTTTCAATGGAAGTCAAGGATAACGGTTTTCACACTTTGAAAACCCTCAGGTACAGTTCAAAACAAAAAGACCACTCTATACCTGGACAAATACGCCCCCCTTCCTTTTACATTGAACATAAACTACACAGATATCACAATCAATCCTCAACATAGGCCCTGCACACCACCAACCCATGCAAACAAGAGACTAAGGGCTTTCCTTTGTTTACCTTTCAAGCTCAAAGCCTCACCTAACATCCTTACGAAGGACCCGCTCCTCATTCAAGAATAAACAGAAGATACAGATTACCCACACTATCCAAAATCTGCCCGCTACTCTGCTGATCTGTTGTTAGCCGCATTCTTTGCAAGGGAGTTAGCGATTCTTCTAGCCCCTTTCAGTGTCACGGTCTAAAAAGAGAGTCATGAGTCCGATATCAACTGTGTATTAGTGTATGATTGGATATTTAGGTGCTCATATCATCTTCAACCTATGAATATTAAGGGACCAAAGTGTTGATGCCACCTCTCAATTTTAAATTTTTTTTTTATTATATATCTATTTATGAGACGCCTTATGTGAGATAAAATCTTGAAGTTCCATAAGTTAAAATGGATAATAAATTACAAGTTACTAACTTGTGTAGGGACTTAAAGAAGGCTTTTTATCCATTGAACAGCATTATGTGAGCCAATGCAATTAATAGGATTAACGATTACTACATAAAAGTAATCCTTAATAAATATAGATTTGTAACTCTTCATTTTATTAATGATAATTTAGCGACTCAATTTCACATAATGAATAAAGTCGGAAAAAGTAACATCTTAATTTGAACGAAAAAAGGTTGAATCCCAAATAATTAAAAAAATTTAATAAATGTTAAATTTTAAAACGAGCATTTAACCGACAAAAAGATAATATAGAAGATATAACTATTGAAGTTCACACACTTAAAGAAATTAAAAGAGAACACTTCATAAACTAGACCATATGAAAACATTTTTCTTGTGTAAGATTCAGAAATTGATCCAGCACATTTAACTAGTGGCAAAAAATACCAACCATTGGTTTTTGGTGTGGTATCTGAAATTATAGCTAAAATGTACCCAGCCATCACTGGGTAGCTAGGTATGGAGAAACACAACGTGGGTCTCGTGTGGGAGGGCCATATAGCGTCTGCTTTGTCCCGAGCTGCTGGTCCATAACGGTGGACGTGTCAAATTCTGGGATGAATCCCCATGGACTATATAACTCTAAAACATGCATGGTGGTCCTAAATGCATATCTGTATATCACTTTCAAGCTTCAAAAGCAATATTTAGTTCCATATGGGATATATGTTGGTGGGAAAAACATAATATTTAGGACTTAGTCAAAGAAATCAAAAGATTAAACCGACATCGAAAATAAAATCGATAATGATTTTTTGGAGTTCCGTCTTTCTTGTTCGTTACTTTTCAACACATTGTTATTTTTCCTGAAGTCGTGTACCTGAGCACATTTATATAGTGGTAATGGGTACTATAGACAAAAACAAGAAAGGATCTCTAATTCTCGACCACCCATTTGGGTTTTTGGTATATATCTTAAATGTGAAACTCTGTAGTTTTCATAGCTCAATACTTAGCACCACGGCACTTCCAAGGTAGAGAATACACAACGTGGGTCTCGTGTGGGCGGCCATATGGCTTCTGCAGGACCATGGAACTTGGAAGGGTCAAACAGAGAATATATCAAAAGACATTAGGAGTACATGACGGATGAGCAGAACCGCTCAAACAAAAAACTCAGAAATTCGAGCAAAATAAAAACAACAGCAGGAAGAAAGAACAAAAACAGGACAGCTGCACATTTCTAAAGCATGACCTTGTTTGCAGAACACAGCAGAAGCAAAAAAGCAGTGAAGGCTGAACTGCAGGTGCAAGAAGAGAGCTGAGGCCGCACAGATAAAAACAGTACACAACCATGAAGCATACATTAAATAGGCCGTTACCACAGAGCAGTGAACATAGAACAACGATCAAGACCAAGCTTGCCGAGAGAGTCAGCAAAAGAATTACCTTCTCTCAAGACATTGATATAAGAAACATTACCAATAGTTCGAGAAAGATAATCAATTTCGTTGAAAATCTGCCATAGTTTCCATGGTCTTTGACGAACATCAGAAACCCAAGAAAGAGCTACTTTAGAATCAGATTCAAAGAGAAGCTGAGCTCCGATATATTGAGAAGCAGAAAAAAGGCGAAGAGCATGAAGGATGGCCATGAGCTCAGCATAATTTCTTAACACACCTCCACATCCAGAGGGACTAGGCTTACCTCAAGCAGATCTGTTAACATTGAATTTAAAACATCCTTCCAACTGAGGCTACCATGACGAGATAGAGCGAGAGCTGAAAGAAGGATGCAAAAAGTGAATAACAGACAAATCAGCATGATAACTCTATGAAATAGAGTTACTTGAGGTTAATTTTAATAGTAATTTAGTTTAGTTCTTGTGGTAATACATAAAAATTAATAAGTTTTATTTAAATTACTATAAATTAATTAATTTAGATGAGTCAATCTTATTTTAATTAATTTTATACTTAATTTGGTGTTAATGTGATTAAAATAGGTTATTATTGATTTATTCTTATTTTTATAAGTGTTTAATGAAAAAAGAATTTTAATAAAAAAAGAAGAGTAATTTTGAAGTGCAAACTTTCACTACACATATCTCGGTAATTCACCCATAACTTTCTCTACAGAATTTCAAATGAGATGATTCTTGGAACATTGGAAAGATAAGAGAAAAAGCTACAACTTTCACATATACCACTTCACCCATATGTGTTTGTCCGGCCTATTTTTCACAAAAATAACTGAAGATAATTTAGCAAGAATCTCATTATAAGAATCTAATTCTCAAGAGTGAAGGGTTCGCCTAAAGGAAATATTCCAAGAGCCATCAATCCATGCATCAAAAACTCTACCTTCTTTGTTCAAAGCTAGGGAAAATAGGCGAGGGAACCTGGAACAAAGAGTGTCACTATCAAACATCCACCTATCCAACCATAAATAAAGAGTCACCCCATTGCCAATACACCATTGACAAGCTGAGAAGCCAACTAAATCTACCACCTTGTCGTTAGTGGGGAGTTGTGTAATACATTTCCAAACGAGAGGCATCTTATTAGAGTGAGAAATGGTTGGAATCCAATGAACTCTGCCAGCCCCATATTTTTGAACAACCAAACACTGTCATTTGAGTTTAATGTCTTTCAACTAATTGTCATTTGAACCAGTGATTAATAAATCATCTACATACACTACATACAACTGATAAATTGCTAACGCGCTCAATTTTAGCTCTAAATCATCCCAATCTCTCTCCAACATTTCTAACCAATAAATATCAGCCAATAACCTTCTAAAACAACAAAATCAGCTCACTCCCTTCTTGGAAAATTCGGCCAAAAATATGACATTAACTCGGTTAATTTTCACTTTGTTTTTCTATCACATTTAACCATTTTTCATTATTTTCTCTTCATTTCTCTTAGAATAAAAATTAGTTCATCATCATTGTACATCACT
>NC_030859.1:21654033-21762648 GCF_000208745.1 Theobroma cacao
AGTGCTAACCCTGGTCGAATATACACTCCTGTTATACCGAGCATTGTTACCAACACCTGTCTGGTACCGGTTCTTCTTAAACAAAGATTATGGGAGCCTTTTCTCTTCATTGACTACTGGGCTGTATTTAACTTTCAAGCTCACAGCTGTTATTGAAAAGGTATAATTTCCGTACTCTAATACTTGTACATATGTACAATTTCTGATTTTTTGAATTTCTCTGTCTTACTATGAATCCTTTTACATGATATTTTGCTTTATTATTAACAACTTGTAATTGCTATTAGGTTCAATCCTTCTTTGCTGCCCTGAAAGCATTGTCACAAAAGGAAGTTCACTATGGGTCATATGCCACATTGGAACAGGTATCTGAAAGGGGGTAATGAAAATTTTAACTCAATTTGAAACTTGGTTCCTCCCACTGACCTAAAGAAAGGCTAGTTGGCTAGGACAACAAAATGCCAGAATGTTTTAGGTGATGCCTTGTTGTCTGTTCCATAGCTCTAACCTTTTGCTGTATCTAATAATTTCTTATTGCACATGTTTGCAGAACTTCACTTAATCTTTCAACACCAAGCCCAAAAAAAAAGCATGTTGCCTTTTGATAGATTTTTCTCTGGCATCTTTAATTTACACCTTTTGCTCGTAATTTAGTCTGTTAATTCAACCATTAGATTTAACACTCTGTTTATGTAGATCATACATGTGATATTTCAATTAAACTGAAAATGTGCAACTGATAGTGACGTTGTGACATTTTCGAACATTAAATGTTAGTATTTCTGATCGATATGATATAAAAATCAGATTGACTTGAAAATTGGCTGCATGACGAGTATGGATAGATTGTTGAATCCAATGATTGATTTGGGCAGGCCTGTCAAATCTCAAATTAACTGACATTACAAATATTTTAACCATTATTCCTACCTATATATGTATGATTAAGTTTCCATCCCGCATTAGAATCTCTCCCTCCCTTATTCCTACATATATTACAGGTAAATGAAGCAGGAGACCTTTGTGCCATATGCCAGGAGAAGATGCAAGCACCAATCCTGTTGCGTTGTAAACACATATTCTGTGAGGACTGCGTCTCTGAATGGTTAGTTTGTACCTCCTGTTTGTTGCCATTGCATATTGTGAAGTGAAAGTTGGAAATGTTGTGAATCTTGAAAATTTTATTTTATTTTTTTAACTTGAAGTGTGTTGTTCCTATAATGAGTCTCAATTATTGATTGGATAGTCTAGGGCTCTTATCATCGAGCTAAGAATTTGTGGTTTAGAATTATTCAATTTGACTACATAGATGTGAAGATAGAAGGGATATATGCTAATAAGCCATATATAAATGTTTAACATATTTCCTTTGGTTAATAATACATAAATATTTTTGTCCTGTATCAAGATCTAATTTATTATTGGAATATCTATAATTGTAGCAACTGATAGAAGTTTAGTTTGTCAAATTTAATTGGATAAAAGTTGCCCAGTTTTTGTGGCATAATTGCATTGGAGAAAGAGATGTGAAAATGTCAAGATTTGGGAAGAGGAGGGGACAAAAATATATTAATCTGTGCCTTTCACAGTAGCCAGAACTTTCACCTAGTGAAGCTAATAGGGGATTGAGAAAATATGCCATAGATCAATATTTAATATATTTCCTTTGGCTAACAGTATCTAAAATTTTACTCCTGTATAAAGTTCTGATTTGTTATTGGAATCTATAATTTTAGCAGAGATTATTTAACATTGGAGAAAGGTGTGAAACTGTAGCCTTTTACTTTGGTTCACTAGCGTAAAAGTTTGGGAGGAGATGAGGGGACAAAAACATAAAAACCTGTGCCTTTTGGAGCAGTCAGAACTTTCACCTAGTAAAGTGACTGAGAGATTGATAATTTTAGATGCTCCATCTTCAGTAGGCAGGATTGTGTTGGGTGAAAACCATTTATTAACTGCGGCGCACTATCTGCATATGCCTTGACATGGTGCATACATACCTTCTTCACTCGTGACAAAATCAAAACATATGTTACTGTGGTATAGAATGTTGTGAGGTGGACTGTAATGCTAGGTGAAAAACAAAATGGAAATTGAAGAATGGTAGGACCATAGGAGAATGGTGCCATTTCAGTGTAAGATAAAGGATATGATATAAAGTTGGGATATGGTATAAAAAAAATTCTGCTTCCCTTTTTCCTAGAAAACAGGAATCAATACTTTACTTTTTACTGAAATTCTGAAAATTATGTCTGCTATTATACATGGCACTTCGCTCACAGCAGTCCTACAATGTAATGCCTAGTTGCCTAATGGGCTAAAGTGTTGCTTATCATGAAATTCCACTGCGAAATGTTTTAAATTTTCAAACAGAAGCATTGAAGTTTTAAATCAGCTATAATTAGGTAGCATGCTTGACTTGTACCTCAGTTTCATCCCTTGACTGTTGCTGGTTACTTACCTTTCAGGTTTGAGAGAGAAAGGACTTGCCCGCTGTGCAGAGCTGTAATTAAAGCTCCAGATCTACGATCCTTTGGGGATGGGTCTACAAGTTTGTTTTTTCAGTTGTTTTAGTATCCAGATTTTAGTTCCATGCCACGGCCTTATTTTTTTGAGCTGTGCTCTCCCATAGGTTTTGTCTTGTCTCTTAGATTGGTCTATAGTGAATTCTCTCATCCAAGGTTGACCATATTGGTTTTAATTTAAGCCAAGTAGTAGAAAGAGATTAGCAATATGTGCATTTGTTCCGTTAATGAGGTTAATTGAAGCTGAGCTTTCGGATGGAAGGGAGGATTCTGATGTTGTATTACATTATTTTCTTTAATTTGTCATACTTGCCTGAAAATGTAAACGCATTGATCAGGATAATGTTATATTCCAATCATGAATGTATAACTTCTTTGAACTCTCTCTCTTTCTGACTTAATGTGTTGCATGCATCTTAATGATTTTTTTATTGAATTACCATTGAAGTGATTTAACTCTCTTGTTTCTTTCATTATCAACATCAGCATTTTAATCTGGTGCAATATATATTTGCATAGAGACAAGCAGCTGGTGTAAGAAGATCAATTATTATGAGGAAATCATAGTCTTGCATCAATGGTTTGTGGTCCCTTGAAATTCCTAGTGTTCCCCCTAGTGGAGTGCTGCCAGTTGTTGGAATAAATTGCACAACTGGTGATATTCCATTTGACATATGGATCTGGCACACAATAAAAGGTCGTAGTCTTGCAAGTGCATGCTGGCACTCAGGGCGACATATTCATTCCCGGTTGCTCAACTCTTCAACCCTCGAGCCTGCACACTGCCTTCCTGCTTTGCAGAAACATTGACCAATTACGTTTTGCATTCTTGTTACTCTCATCTGCTGCTATCTTCTTGTTTGTTTTTTCACATGTACAATCCAAACCCAGAGTGAGATTTACACTTTTGTGTTGCTTGCTTGCTTGATTGCACCATTTTCTTCTGTTTTTCTTGAAGAATGAGCTCTTTCTCCAGAAAGCATTTTGATCTGTTCCATTCCACAAGCATTAATTGCATCCCGCATGTGGGATTTGATGCTGAAACAATCACTATCACTACATAAACTCTTTCTATTTTTGTGGGTTCTTCCTTCTCTCCATTCATAAAAAATGTATCACAATTGGGAGGGAAAAAGCAAAGTACTCTATTGTTAACATAGATGGTGATCTTTATTCAGTCCATATGTCCCACTTCCCACCCTCGCTCATCTCCTACCATTCCACACTATGCCGCGGGGCCAGCTATGAATGGCTAAAGTTGGAGGAGTCAGGATGAGGATTCAATTCATGGATTGTATCTATTTGTCAGAAATTATAGCAGAGGGAGTGGAACGTGGACGCTTACTTAAGGAGTTAGGGCTGATTAGCAAACAAAATGGCCATGAGTCTGTGTGTTCCACCTTATCGCTGCGTTTGAAGGACCCAACCCCAAGCAAGATTGCAGGATTTTGCACAGGGTTGATACCTTTGAAAAGTTCCTTTTAGCATCAATGGTATGATGATGGCAAATAAGACTAGCAAATGCAGGTATCTAGGAGTGGTCTCCACCAAAGCACTAGCTCTCTGATGCAGAGGAGGGTACAGGAAAAAAAAAGGACTTTCTTTTGGCACTTGAAGTTCTGTGACATTTTCAGAGCTTCAGGACAAAAATGTGCAATTTGCTGTCTAAAAGCAATATACTTCTCTATACTATGTGCTATGACTCTTCTGCACCTACTTCACCCCAAGCACATTATATTTCATCTCAATTATCATCAATATATACTTTTATAGCTACAATATATATATATATATATATATATATATATATATATATATTCATCCATTTATCTGTATAAATCTTGGTCTCCACAAGCCATGGGACAGGAGCCTGAAAGTACCTGCATTTCAAATTAACACTCTTTTTCTTCTCTCTCTCTCTCTTTTCCTTTAAAGCAAAGAAATTTTGTAAACTCATCTAGTTTTCTTCTCATGGTTGATATTAGTATCTCTCCTGTTTACTACATTTTTCAAAGCTTAATTTGGCATATAAACAGGCTCATAAATTACCTGAAGTGTTTATCTACATGTCTTGTTTGATTTAGGGAAATGGATTCCTACACATGTGTATATCAACATAATTAATTCTATACAATCATTGAGAGTCTGATAACAAATAGTTGAATGATATCAAAAGCTCATATAGTTTTGATTAAAGAAATGGGAAAAAAGGGGTTTTCAGTTTTATTATCTTTTGTCACCAAAAGTAATCGAAAAAGGTGGATTTCCAACATTTTGTTTATTCATGGAGGAAGAAAACAAAGATCAAAATAATACAGCTTTCCTGTTAAAAAAATAGCTCTTAGACTTGTTGTAGGCTGTATATGGTAAAAAGGATGAAAAGCTGTTTCATGTCTATAGTGATTAGATTACACAATGACTAAAGAGGCTATGTGATTCAATCATTTTGTCATGGGATTTTTCTTTTCTTTTTAATAAAGGGAAATGATATTGAACATCAGAAGGAAGGGAACAGTGCATGTTAGCTGCCATCTTTGTTGCATCAAATGTTTGGGATTTCGTTGAACTGAGAATGAAATGCAGTTCAATCATGGTCATCTCAGTTGCATTGCAAGAAAGGAGAATGGATGGTAAAAAAGAGGAGCAGTGTGGTAGCTGTTGAAAGCAAGTGAGAAGTGGGGATGAAGAAAGAGAGAGAGAGAGAGAGCGAGAGAGAGAGAGAGAGGAAGATGGATTGTCGGGTTTGAGGGAAAAGCATTAACTAGAGTCAAAGTTTAACCCAACAAACAAAGACACCGGTATATTTTCACACTACTGTCTGCTGCCCCCATCACTCCCTGACGTATTCATCCATTCACCAAGTGAAAGTGAAAGAGCTAGTAAAATGTATGGATGATGAAAGAGAGGCAGACAGGGAGAGAGAGAGAGAGAGAGAGAGAGGGAGAAGTNAAAGAAGGAGAGAGAGAGCGAGAGAGAGAGAGAGAGGAAGATGGATTGTCGGGTTTGAGGGAAAAGCATTAACTAGAGTCAAAGTTTAACCCAACAAACAAAGACACCGGTATATTTTCACACTACTGTCTGCTGCCCCCATCACTCCCTGACGTATTCATCCATTCACCAAGTGAAAGTGAAAGAGCTAGTAAAATGTATGGATGATGAAAGAGAGGCAGACAGGGAGAGAGAGAGAGAGAGAGAGAGAGGGAGAGTCTACTGTGTGCTTTGCTTTTCCATCCTTTGATTTCATTTCTCTTTCACATCATCTGCTGCAAAAAAACCCCTGAAACACATTAAAAAAAACACAAGACATGTACAATTATTTACAAGGTGTAGTAGTAGGTTTATATAAGCATTTAAACAGAAAAAGAAAGAAAAAGAAAAGAAAAGCTCTCCCTCTAGCCCCCCCTCGTTAGATATGTTAAGATCTAGAGTCGCTTTCCTGTCTCTGACTCTCATGACGACAATGACCCATCATTTCCCTTTGCCTAAGAAATAAAACCTCACCCTCTCTTCCTTATTTCCTGCACAGTCCATTCTCATTTTCTTCTTTATGACTTGACTCCTTTGTGTTTTCTTCAAACATACTCGACCTTCTCTGCACTTCTCTCTTGCTTCCTTTTTCCTTGTTTTGCTCCCTGCACTCCACTGCCATTAATTTTCTTTTTCTTTTTTTTAATTTACTATTCATTTATGGGTTTTTTTTTTAAATTTAGGGTTTTAAGCACTGTGTCACTTCAAATTTAGGGTTTCACTTCACCAGCACAACACATGTACCTCTATGAATGTTAGTAGTAATTTTTTTATTTTCTTTTAGCGGTTAGGATGAATCACACTTTAGTTTTACTTTTTCTTGGTTTCATTTCTTTTTTTCCAATTATGTTAATATGCTCTTCATGATTAGATCATGCCTACTACTACTTATTCACTTTTATCTCATCCCAAGGGGAAAATGGTTTTCTGTGATGCCTGTCTGTCAAAATTTTTCCAGGGTAAGGTTAATTCCTCAAGGTCTGTCAGGTTGTTTTTCCTTTCCCTCTTCCGAATACTTCCTTTGTACTCCATAACTCCATTAGTCTAGACTTATGCACATTGCCTTGCAGCTGTAACAGTAAGTTCTATCTGATCTCTTAGCTTCTATTGTATCCTTCAAGTTCTAATTGACCTAGACGGTGGGTGGAGGATGGGTTTTCATTTTTCCCCCCTTTTTCCAGTAATCTTTTTTTAAGCTCTCAAAGACCAAAATTTGTTTGCTTTAGAGTTTGTTTGTCCTTGTTTTGCTCTGTGTGTGAAGCTGTATATGTATTCTTAATGTTCTAACTGCACACACATACACACATGTATGGTTAGTAACTTTTGGATGTTTCGAGTATGATCATAGTTTTAGATTTTGAAGAAAACACTAAAATTCATGTGAAGTGTTTGCAGTTCTTCTTGATAATGTTTTGGAATGGGATGATAAAAGGGTAATCAAGGATCTTGTTTATTCAATGAATTCAATACTTAAGCCTGCTGTTTTTAAGACCAGGTAAGGAGAAACTCCCAACACCACTCTCTTCTCTATCATGAGTTCGTTTCACCTTCCATCACTCTCTTCTGTCTGTTGGTTGAGTGGGTTGTTCACATTCTCTTTCACCCTAGCTACCCTCTTGGTCATCAATTGGTTCCTCAAGTCTAGAATGACAAAACTTGCATTCCATATTTGTGTTTTCCATTTCCCCCCCTCAACGCGATGTCAATGTTTGACAATTTCTGTCGAGCTTAAATAAGCTCAAACTTGTACTTGTTGATGAAGAAACTTAAAAGACAGATAACCAAACTGATTTAATCATGAACAAGTTTTTGCATTTGTCATTATGCCGCCTGAACCGAACTTTGGGCATTAGCAGCTGGTTGAAAACATGGTATTATCGTGTAGTGCACAATTAGATTGGCTACATTGATTGGTATTATCTTTGGATTTGGGAGGTTAGTTTCTTTTGTTAGTGAAATGAGCTAGGAAGATGCTGAATGTAAGAGAAATAGCATGAGAGAGCTTCCTTCAGCCCACTCACGGATGGGAACAAGGGGGTTGAATTAGCTGCCGACTCATTCATTCAAGCACTCAGTAGAAAATGGATTGGTGTTTTTGCTACTGTGATTGTGTGAATGATGCGGGAGATGATTTTGCATCCCTCTTTCTCCGTGCTTGGACTGAAGGGAGCTCCTTCTTTCTGTTACCCTCATTTATATACTAACTCTACAAAATATACCATCTGTTGTGACCATTTATAGTGTTTCTACTACTCGTCTCAAATTGCAAATTCTCCTTGAGAAAGAGATATTTTCATCTTTCACCTCCTTATCAGACGAATGATCAGGTTCCCATCGATACTTGGCTAATTCATATCATCATCGACTAGTTTGTTCCTTATTGTAAGTAACACAAAACTGGGTTCAATTATCAATGACATGACTGCTCAAAGAGTTGGTACATCTCTGACATGGCGTAAATGCTTAGAGTTACTCACTTGGTACTTTTTACTGGACAGGAAAACCAAAGTATGGAGCGTAGCACAGGCCATCTCGCTTATCAAATGGAAATGGTTAGTTGGCATGGCTTGCAGGGTCCATTATTGACAGGCGCCTCCAGTCTCCGCCCCCTTTCCTTTTTCCTTTTTATTGGCAGACAAATTAAGAAAAGTGAACCTTGCATGTATTGGCCTTTCCCTGATTCCTGCACTAGTAGTAGTTTGAAATTTAATTTGTTGAAGGGAAGTCAGCCCCATGTTTGACGAAAACTATGAATGCTCCACAAGAGCTGTTAAAGCTAACTGATCATGTTACCGAGAGAACATGTGTAAGTAAATATTGGTTTCTCTTCACTACTGCATGTCACTAGCATTAATTCGTTCATAAAATTGGCATTTGTGTTTTCGTCCAGACAGTGTACAGTTTGGTGCACGTGTTGGCATGTGTTTGCTTGTAAGTGTGTTTCAGTGCTTTCTAAAATGCATGACCAGGTTTGAGAGGCCTCGAAATTTGACAAACAGCCAGGTAGTAGGTTGCAACCAGTAGTGGGTGTGGTAAAGTAGGTATGGCTCTTCGGAAAACCTGTTTGATTTCAAAAGTTGCAGAAACATCCTGCTTTTGTGACTAGTTATGTGTGTTTCAAAGTACAGATTGAGATTAAAATATTATATATTTATATATATGCTTTCAAAGCTTGAAAGCTCTGGTGTTGGTTTTGGTTACCGAGGAGGGGAAGTACATTTGGAACCCAGTTTTCTTTTATCTTCACATCTGAAAAACTGTGCCCAGAAATTGGAATTCCATTATTTTATGCAATTGAAACATCCAAACGGCTTTGGTTGGTTTCTGTCTTTGTTTAAACTTGCATTGCATTTGCATGCTGATGCTTTACATTTACAGACACCCCATGCCATGCATTAATAATAACCATGTTGATGATGAACATGGTTGGCACACTGGGTGCATACATGACACATCATCATCATCATCATCTTATTGGGAATATAAATGGGAGGTGAACACATGGGGGCTCGTGATCATTTGGTTACCAAATATGGGTGAGTGCATCTCCTGGCTGAGGTTCCTGTTTTGGAAACCAGCATCCAGCCCCCAAGAGCACGAACGAATGAATGAATGAAATCAAAACCTGCACATCCATCCTCCCCGTTTGGGTTCACAGCCATAGCCGGTGAGCAGGCAGGAGGATGAGTGGCCCCTGGATCCATAGTTTGGTTTTACAGCCACCATTTTGAGTTGAAAAGAGATGTTGGGATATTTATTTATTATAGTTTGAAGTAGATTTTCTCGTCACTTTTAAAACATGTCTGGTTGTTTTGCTGGTTTGGAATCAGTTTGAGTTTGGTCCCCACTCCCCACAGTACAAGCCCCTCCCAAATCCAGCTCTTGTCCCAAACTTTGCAACTTGTGGAATCTAATTGTCGGCAATTTTTATTCTCACTTTTCCTCCACCAATGAGTCCCAAGGTTTTAAACATGTACACGGAGTTAAATCGGGATTTATTTCTCAATTTTATAGTCTCAAGGTTTTAAACATGTACACGGAGTTAAATCGGGATTTAATTTTTGATTTTATAAAATTACCGAGATGTTGGAAATTTCGAGTATGTATATTTTTTTTGTTCAATTTTATGTTACGATGTGTTGGATTAATTTTTTATTCAAGATTATTTGGGTGTGATTGTAATTTTTATTATTATTATCTGAATGGTATGATAAGTTTAATTTGTAGATATTATCTATCCTATCCACCCCCAAAGCATCAAGGGGAAGAAAAAGAAATCGTAATATTCTCTCAGATATTAAATCCAAAGTTTTGATTTTGATTTATTTTACATTAAAATTTGAATTTTTTTTTTTGTAATATAAATATGAAAATGTAAAAAAATTATCAACAATAAATTTATAATATAAAAAAGAAAAAAAGATTTCATTTCGAGACATTTTAAAAAGATGGACAAAAAAATGAACAAAGTAAAAATTATTACTTTATTTTAGTTATATGCGAGTATTATTATTGGTGATGGGATTTTTTTTTTGCTACAAAACTCATAAATTAAATATTATTACTACTCCTTTGATCTCTTTTATTTTTTAAAACACATGATATTGTTATTTTGATGATTTTTTTTAGAAAATTTATCATATTATAAAACATTAATAGTTTATATTATAAGGCTTTTTAAATTTTAATATAAAATATATCAAAATTAAAAATTTAATCTTAATATTCATAAAAATTAAAAAGATAAATATTTAGAGAGGGAAATTAGTATTAATTTTGCTTTGTGTTTTTTAAGAAAATAAAAGTTGCAGAGCTGGGCTGGGCCGTTTTGGTTGCTACTGGTGTTGAATGGGCTTTGGTCTTTTCCTCAAAGCAATAAGTGGGCTTTGAGTTGTTAGTTTGCGCCAGCTTGGCCCAACGGTGAAATTTGCTAAATTAAATCAAAGGAAACCGACATTTTCAAGTTTTCCTTTTCCTAATACGGTAATCCAAGAAATGGAGGACACAAGAAGAAGGAAGAAGGCGTATACGTAGCGGTATCTGGCGTTGGCTGCAGGGAATCAGATCTAAACCCAGAATTTGTCTTGCGGATTTGATCGCTATTTCCTTTCCGAATCGGTGGGTTTTTGGTTTCAGAAATATTTTTACAATCTTCAGTCTTGATGCTGAATTTTTGCATTCATTTTCGTTTTCGAATTGGCTTGCTGAATTTATCTACTATCTCTCATCTGCTGCTGCTGTTCCTCCTTTGGCATTAGTTAAGAGCGAGCAAGCTGTTAATGAATTAAATTCAAATTTCTGGTTATCTCCATTGGTGGATTCTTGTTGTACAGCTTGCCATTCAAAGATTCTAATTCCATCATTATCATCGTCAGCAGTCATTCACATGCTTATTGGTGGCACTGCCAGAGCCTTCTCTACCACCTTTGCTGTGCTATGAATATAAATAGTACTACTAATTCCTGAATTGGAGAGACTTTTTTATTCAAACAGTTCCACTTACGCCAATTCCCACATGACTTCAACGCTCTCCACATCTCCATCTTTCCTTCCAACGCCTTCCATTGAACCTCCTCAACCCCCCTTTTCTGGCGGAGGTGATCCTTCCTCCTTTACCCACCACGATTTGCCTGACATTGACCAGACAGAGTTACTTTCTGTGTCATGGAACCAGGATTATGGCTGCTTTGCGGCTGGCACGTCCCGGGGTTTTCGAATTTATAATTGCGAACCCTTTAAGGAAACCTTTAGACGGGATCTCAAAAGCGGGGGTTTCAAAATTGTTGAAATGCTCTTCCGCTGCAACATTTTGGCACTTGTTGGCGGGGGCTCCAATTCCCAGTACCCTTCAAACAAAGTTATAATCTGGGATGATCATCAGAGCCGCTGCATTGGTGAATTTGCATTTAGGTCTGATGTTCGTGCTGTCAAATTGAGACGAGATCGCATTGTTGTGGTTCTGGAGCACAAGATATATGTTTACAGTTTTATGGATCTCAAGCTTCTTCATCAAATTGAGACTTTGGCCAATCCTAGGGGACTCTGTTGCCTTTCTCACCATTCCAATACATCTGTATTGGCTTGTCCTGGTCTTCATCGAGGGCAGGTTCGAGTTGAACACTTTGGTCTTAATATGATGAAACTAATTAATGCTCATGATTCTCATATTGCCTGCCTCACCTTGACGTTGGATGGTCTACTTCTTGCAACTGCTAGTACTAGGGGCACCTTGGTAAGAATATTCAACACAATGGATGGAACTCGCTTACAAGAGGTACACTGCTGGACCATGGTTCTGTTTTCTGCTAACATTTTCCTCATTTTGTTCGAGAATATATGAATCAATCACTATATGCTTATATTTCTATGGTGTTAAATAATGTATATTCAAGGGGAAAACATTGTTATGTCAAGCTTTGTCTATTTCCATTTTGCATTTTGAAGTTTGAGTAAACATTTAACCTCCCCTCTTCCCCTTTTTCATTTTCCCATTTCTTCTTTCATGGAGGCATCATGAAGTTTTTTTGCTCTTTACCTTTATATTGTCAAACAACATCATACTCATCTCCACTCACTTTCTCTGCAATTTAGGCTCTTATAGTTACTGTCAATGTAGGTACGAAGAGGAGTAGACAGAGCAGATATTTATAGCATTGCCCTCTCACCAAATGTCCAATGGTTGGCTGTGTCGAGTGACAAGGGCACTGTTCATATATTTAATCTTCGAGTTAGAGTTTTTGGGGAGGATTCATCTTGTCAACCATCTTCTGTCCAAGGTCCAGCAATATTTCATCAGAATTCTTCAACTTCACTTGATTCGCTTATATCTCCAAGCACTGGTGCTAATCCTGGTTCGTCATTGTCCTTTATGAGAGGTAATAAGTACAATTTTCCGTTATAGTTTGTATGCAGGTGTGCTGTTATTGTGATAAGACAGAATTGCATGTAACTCATTTTGTTAAATTCCAATAAAAATCAATTTTATATGTTGTCAACAAGTAGCAAGATCTGTAAACTTTATATGAGATCTGATGTATCATGATGAGGATGAGGGGAGAATTTGGTTGGTTGCTTTTATGTTAGTTAAAAGCCTCATGTTTGCTTCTTTAAACATCTCAACTTTCTGATGTTTTTCCAGGGGTTTTACCGAAGTATTTTAGCTCTGAATGGTCATTTGCTCAGTTTCACTTACCTGAAGATACCCAATTTATTGCAGCATTTGGATCTCAAAACACTGTTATTGTTGTTGGCATGGATGCGAGGTATTTTTATCACCTTAATCTCTTGAAAACCATTCAAATATAGTTCCTGGATCATGAGAGAGGAGTTGTGCTTGATGTCCTATTGAAATTGAGTAACTAATGTGATGCAACATAAGGTTTAAAAAGTTATTTTAATTAAGTGTTCTTGGCCTTACTATTGTTAGCTTACATAATTAAGGTGTGGAAAAACCTTGGACCCTTTACACCACCTTTTAGTATCACCTCTTGGACCTCATTCAAAACAGTCTGCATAATTATTTTCTGACTGCGATATATAAATTTAGAATGCTAGTTCTCTCGTCAACGAATTCTGGATGTCTCTGACTGATAATCAGAATAACATCTGCATGTAAATTTGTTCTAATCTCTGCAATAATCCCTGGGGTGCCCGCGTTTTCCCTGTTTCTTGTCAGCTTCGAATGTGCGCCTGTTTTATTGAAAGCATTTTAACAACTCTTATGATGTACTCATTTAATTTCTTATGAAGTTGTGGAGTGAGGTTGTGGAAATGCTATATTCATGTTTAATCTTGGATACTGAACTTCAGTAGCATACCAAGCAAAAACATGCATACATACAACATAGACACACACGCACACATGGGTTTTGAGCTTTTTTTGAGAAAGAATCTGAACTCCACAGCAGTAGATATTTCTCCTTTTACTTTCCCCCTGCCTTCTTTCCTTAGTCAATTTGGGAATTTCCCACTGTGTCTAATACCTTTTCTTATTGTCAGTTTCTACAGGTGCAGTTTTGACCCTGTGCATGGAGGAGAGATGATGCAGCAAGAATATGTCCGTTTTCTGAAAACCGATAGCCGGCCTAGATAGAACTGCACCCAAACAGATGCTTCTAAACTTGTAAACATGGACCCTCAATATCTGTCACTTGTACATATCTTAAAATCTTACTTCGAATGATGGTTCTTACTGTATAATGTGCAAGAAATTGCTGTGCCAGTTACTTGTAAATGGTAATAAATTGCTGGTAGCGGCAAATGTTGCACTGGATTAAAGTTGCTTTATATCAGAGCCAAATTTCCTTGTATATTGAACTATAAAGCTTGCATTGAGTGTAAATTTCCTGGTAAATTAGCAGCTTTATATCAAATAATTGATTTACTGAAAAATATATTTATGAACGAACAAGGAGGCACCTCCTACTATTTCATGGTCTGGCTCCAAATAATCTCTGACCCTTGAACACTGATTATTTTGCACGGTAGCTTACATTCTCCAATAGCTTGAAGCCCAGACTTCCTCCGGAAACATGCTGTGGAATGAGGTACCACCCTTGGCGGTCTGCAACTGCGAGGCATATGGTTCAATATGACACTTGCTCAGTACCTCGGAACTTGATAGAGCTTTCATGAGTGGCCATGTTCATATGTAAACAAGAGAGATGGTGATAACCTGAATTGGTTGGAATTGGTTCTTGCCAGGAACGATGATAATGGTTGCAGTCTGATCTTTCATGCTAAGATTTTAGAGTCTGTTTGTGCTGTAAGCACTACTCTACTTCGAGAAAACAGATGCCAAGTTTATCTGTTAGGTGCATCTTAAACAAGCAAAGTATGATCTTGCTTGGGCACTGAGGACTATTTGTCCATGAAAGACTAAATCTGATGTCCTCTTTCTTGGAGGAAGACCACTGGCAAATCTGTCATGACTTTGCCTCATCTTTATTTATAGAGGCTTAGAAATCACCGTTTGACAAAAATATTGAACATGTTCAGTGTTCTCCTGCGGTACTCCAGAGTAGAGTCTATAACAGGTGATAACAAAACTAAAAGTACACAAAGAAATGCCATTCATTATCACCCTCCTAAGAGCATCTGCTCATTGAACTGTTATGATACAATAGATGCATTCAGTTTTGAACACTTAATACAGCCAAGCTTGGAAATTTACTACCTTCTCTATTTTTTTTCATTTTTTGTATTATTTGGAAATCAATTGCATACTTGTGTGTCTGGAACAAGAAAGGATTCTGATTTTTGAGCTTGAGAATGGACAACATTCTTCTGCTTCAGCTAAATCCTAATCACTTAAAGCTTTGATCTTGCACTTCCCAGATCATCAAATGCAATCATCACTTTCCCAATTGCTTTTCTATCTTTAATTGCGGAGAATGCACGGTTGGCCTGTCAAAGACAAGTAATCAATGAGCTCAGATATTCCAATACGAAAGTAGAAACTACACCTACAACAGTAAAAATTTCATATCATCTCCTAAATGAGAAGGTAAATATAAAATCGAAGAAATCAATAAATCTCTTGTCCATGCAGCACCCATCGTAAGTTATGTTATAACAGACTACAGGCTTTCGGTGAGTCCTGTAAAAGACTTAGGACCAAAAGTAAATTACGCATCTAGGGGTCACAAATTCTCACCAAAAATCAATTTGCCGATTTTCTGCATGAAGTTGTAAGATTTATGATAGTCCTGGGAAATTAGAAGGGCATTCATCTGTCTGCCCCATAGTGAGCAACTCTAGGGTCAGGATGCCAATCTATTGAGATGAATACATTGAATAATACTTGGGTGGGCACAAGGCTGCAGGCACCATGCTTGGATTCTAAGCATAGGCTAAACTGGCTTTCAGCAGGACCACTCTGCTTGTGTCAGAGCTTTGTGGTTTAAGACATCAATTTTCAAATGCCTTCTCAATATCTTTCACCTATAGTTTCCCTTGATGGATTGGAGCTTTATTTAACCAAAGAATGAAAGGATATATCATAAAAGGGGAAAAATGAGAAGACTGGTGGGAGCTCCTAACCTCTGATAGGCTGTAAATATGAGAAATGTGAATGGTGATCAAGCCCCTTTCCACCCAGGAGAGTAACTCCCGGATGGAATCCTCAAGCACAGCTGGTCGATGTGTTCTGTAGCTACCCCAGTAGAGCCCATGCACAGTCCAGTTCTGCACAAGATAGATGCGTGAGAAGGCCATTCAAGACAAGCAACAAATAATGAGTAGGTGGACTGTACTAACTAGTTTAGCATTAAAATTGACTACTAACCTTCATCACATGACGTTGACCACCTACCTCTGCTACATTAAAACTGTAGTTAACACTGTCAAGTACAAATTATTTATCTGTCTATCATAAATATTTTGAGAAAGTTTTCGTTCATTTATGCCGGAGGGTAGGCACTTATTTTGCATGCTAACTGAAAGCCTCTACGTGCAGACCTCAATAAATTAATCAGATATTCAAACTACAGCCCCAAAACCTATATTGTTATACACAAAAACACAGTTGGTATCACAATTCCACAGATTTCAACTCATTTGCATATTTTATTTATATACATTATTTGTTTATGATCTTCAATAACATCAACTGAATATATATATATATATGTAAGAAGACCATCTTTGGCCAGAGGAATGAATATAACAATATCATACAGTTCAAAAAGTAATATCAGGAAAGGTGACATGAGGCACATAAATATCAGCAGGTCAATCTTCCTTGGTTCTTTTCCAATGTACACATGATTAAGTGAGATGGTCTATTCAGTGCTGTCTTCTCATTATAAAAGCCCAACAGGGAAACAATGCTAACTAAAGCAGCACAAGGAAATTAGAGGGGAAATGAAGGTAGCATAGTGTAGTTCGTGATGCATCAATTTGACAAGAAAGAGAAAAGGTCAAGTACCTTAACAAGAGTGATATTAGCTGGGATGACAGGGATTTCTCCACTGGCAAATCCAATGACAAGAATTTGAGCACCCCAATTCAAGAGCTTCATAGTCTCCTTTGTAAGTTTGCCACCAACAGGATCATAGAGAACGTCAACCCCTTTGAGGTTCCTTGACTTGAGGAACTCCTTGACACTTGCGGTTACATGCTGATTACTCAAGTCTACCACATGATCAACACCCAAGGACTTCAAAAACTGCACCTTTTCAGCCCCCCTGAAATTGATAGCAATACTTCACATGAATAATAAGAAGGGCAATGCTAGCAGTAAATATAAAGAATGTAGAGTGATGGGTAGTTGGGAAAAGAATTGGAAAGAAAAAGGAGGCACCTAGCAACAGCAATGACAACTGCGCCGCAAACCTTGCCAATTTGAACAGCAGCAACGCCAACGCCTCCAGCGGCACCAAGAACCAGCAATACCTGTAATTACTAGTAGAAATATTTATAACTAAAGAGTTGAAAACATACACTAGAAAGAAAAGTAATAAATGAAATTAAAGGAGCTGCCTGAGAAGAGGTCAAGTTAGCCCTGTGAACAAGGGCTACATGTGAGGTCCCAAAGGCAACAGGGAGTGCAGCAGCTGCCACCAGATCACACCCTTTCGGCACTCCAAACCTAAGAGAAAAGAAACAGCATTAATAACTTCAGTCTTCTATTTTGACATGAGAGAAGAAAACTTTTTTCTTTTCAAATATATTGATTGATGAGAAATGAGAATATTGTAATAATATTAATAACAATACAGCGAGAAAATAAGCATGGACGGACAGGTGGGATTGGTCCTGGACGATGAAGGTGGCGTAGGAGCCTAAGGAGGCAAAGGAGCAGACGCGGTCCCCCACCTTGAACTTGGTGACGGCGGGGCCCACGGCATCGACAGTGCCAGCATAATCGGAGCCTGGGATGAAAGGGAGGGGAGGCTTCTCCTGGTACTTGCCCAGTATCTGCAGGTAATTGGCGTAGTTCAAGCTGGTGGCTTTCACTTTGACTCTCACTGCTGTTGGAGAGTCCAGATCTGGGATCGGATGGTTTCTGCTCACCACGATGGGCGACGATTCGGGATTATTGCCGTCTGGGGCAGAGGATGCTGGATCACCCAATCTCCTGCACAACAAAGCTTCCATTTTTCTTTTTTTAACTTTTCCTCCCCAATTTTTAATGCACGGAAAGGTTGCACCTTTGATGGCTCGTTGGCTTCTGTTTTTAACGACAGAATCAGAACTACACGTCTTCAAACGATGTCGTGTGGAAAGCGTAGGACCTTTTTAACTGTTGACTGCTTAATTGTAGTCTCTGAAAAAAGAACAGAAGAGAACCTGCTCTTCCCTTCACGTTATCATCAATGTTCTATTTCGGACATAAATTGGATTTGAACTCGTCTGAATGAATGATTGATGAACCCAGAGAAAGCTATGAGTGGAGGAGGATTGGTGTTTCAGTTCCATTTCCAGTTTCAGCATAGTATAGTAAATGGAATTGTCATTGGCAGCAACAACCAAAGCTGTCAAACGTTTGCTTCCTCCAATTCCCATTCCAAACGCAGGTGTCCAACTCTTGCAACAACTATCACCCATGCCTTTCCTCTCTCCGGCTCCGGCTCCGGCTCCGGCGCCGAATATCCGTATGCTTCCTCCAATTCCCATTCCGAACGCAGGTGTCCAACTCTTGCAACAACTATCACCCATGCCTTTTCTCTCCCCGGCTCCGGCTCCGGCGCCGAATATCCTGCAGGTGCGTTTCTATCCTTTCTTTTCCCTTTTTTAGCTGCTGCTTCTTCTTCTTTACACCTATTTTCTTTGATGTTTTGATTCGACTAGCCTTCCCATCCATCCTTACAAATAAAGTGTTACAGAATTTCCATTCTCTCCCATACAGTTGTTTATCATAGTTTGTTGTAGTATTAATATAGTGTCTGTTGTCGTAGGAGAATTAATGGACGCCAGTAGGAAGCAGCAAAAGAAGAGAATAGCAGGCATTGATCAAGATGAATTGTTGGATCCAAAACTCCTAGCTGATCCAGACAGTTGCTTTTGTGAGTTTAGAGGGGTTGAAATCCATCACAAGCTTTATGACGCACAGTCATATTCTTCAGATAACTCCTTGCTCAGCCACAGCCAGGATGCCCAGGACCAGAGCCCAACCCCATCCTTGAAGCTCGGTCTTCCTCTGGTTCTGCTACATGGTTTTGGAGCTTCTGTTTTCTCATGGAACAAAGTTATGAAGCGCTTGGCACACCTCACAGGCTCCAAAGTGCTTGCCTTTGATAGACCAGCCTTTGGCTTGACATCAAGACTCAATACTTTTGGGACCAAAATTAGTGATGCAAAACCTCTGAATCCCTACTCCATGGCGTTTTCTGTGCTTGCTACCTTGTACTTCATTGATTTCTTGGCTGCTGAAAAGGCAATTCTGGTGGGGTATGCATCTTTCTCAGCTTTGTTTTCTTGCTTGGTAGGGATACATACAAAAGCCTCTCTCCTTCGGATTAGATGCTTGCTTGTGTCCTTTGAAAATATACTAGTATAAATTATCTTGGAGGGATTGTTTCTGTTGTTCAATTCTATTTTCATGAAAACTGATACTTCTCTTGACCTCTTTAAAAATTGGCATGCCAGGCATTCAGCTGGTTCTCTTGTCGCACTTGATGCATATTTTGAAGCTCCTGAACGTATTGCTGCTCTGATCTTTGTTGCCCCAGCGATATTGGCTCCACTTGCTATTCCCAAGATTGTTGAAGGAGACCTCTCTGAAAGAAATAACCAGACTAAACGAGACAGGTCAGACTCAAATAATCTAGGGAAGCCGCTGTTTAAGGTTTTTGAAATTTTGTCCAAGTTTACCAAGTATGTCACAGAGGCAATAATGCAAATGATAAAGAGGATGGGAGGTGTGCTCAACTCTCTGTATAAGAAAGCACTTTCTTCTATTCTTCGATCTGCCTTGGGTGTAATGCTGGTATTGACTTCTTTCTGGATGATTTTGCAATACAAACAGCTTGAATTACTTATAGGCCTTTGCCAACTAAACTGGATTTTTTTTAAGTACCACAAGTGCCATACCACCTTGATGTTGTCTGCTTTTGTTTATAATTGTTGTAAGTGGTTTTGCTACAAAAAAATCACAAATATTTTTAACTAATAAAAGTTGACCAGCCATAGATGGGAAAGTTAAATCCCAACTTGTCAATGCTTACCAAACAAACTGTCAAATGCCTTGCCATTCTCTCTTAACCATGATTTTTGTTTCATGACTTTGTTGTGTAAATAAATCCCACTAACAATGCTGCTTTTAGTATAAGCTTAATATCTACCTTATTTCTCAGGTAAGGATGATAATTGATAAATTTGGTGTTGCTGCTGTAAGGACTGCATGGTACGATTCAAAACAAGTCAACGAACACATCGTAGATGGGTATATCAAGGTAATCTACAATAATATTTTATATTGTTTCATTCTTACTACTGAATGGAATGCTTAGCTGGTATTTACATGCTGTTACCTTCAACTCATAGGTTACACCAACATTTGTATCCTATGCAGCCACTGAGAGCTAAGGATTGGGATAGGGCTCTTGTAGAATTCACAGCAGCAATGCTTATAAATGGCAAGTCCGAAATGAAGCCACCACTGGCAAAAAGACTTCACGAAATTTCCTGTCCTGGTAATAGTTTCTTGCCCCATAATATAAGTTTTAAAATGGAAAGATGTTGAATTGAAAAGCCCCTTTGAATGGCCAAGTAGTGCTATTAATGGTGCTGATGGATGCACTGACAGTTGAATCCATGTTTTAGCAACACTGTGGCCATACAAACAGTCCAAATTAAATCATTGTGGCAATTAAGCCTCAGTTAGTAAGGCTATGTGGAACCTACGAAAGAGAAATATAAAGAAGTCGAAAGAATGTTCCATGAAAGATTTGTGACCCAAGAACTTTAATCAGTCTAGCTATTATCTTATTGTCTAATGGCTATGCTACTCTCATTTACTGCTAATTATTTCAGTATTTAAATATGAATATCTGAATATTATATCCTATCACAATTCATATATATTTCAGTACTTTTTTGGTCTGCTATGTTGCCTTATTGATGTGAATAGGCAGAATATAATGGTTTTAGTTTTTGTTGTCTCAATGAAACTCAGTTCTGATTGTCACGGGTGACACTGATCGAATAGTTCCTGCTTGGAATGCTAAGAGACTTTCACGGGCCATCCCTCAATCTAAGCTTGAAGTAATAAAGAATTGTGGACACTTGCCCCACGAAGAAAAGGCTGAAGAGTTTGTTAGAGTTGTTGAGAAGTTTCTGCAAAGAGCATTTGGTGGTTCAGAGGAGCATTCTCTACAAGCAATAACTTGAAACTTGTTCACCTCTTATTAAACATGTTATTATGGTTAAAGGCAGAAATTTCTGGTTGATTCCCCTTCCCCAATCTTGCATTTGGATTTGGAGGAAAACTAAGAAGCTTTGATCTACTGCTATTCCTCTTATTAAACATGTTATTGACAATGGTAGGAGAACAATTTTTTGGATTGACAACTGGCACTCTCAAGGTCCCCTTTTGCATCTTTATTCCAGCAGCATTATGTTAGCTAGTGGTCTTTCTAAGGAAGCCTGGGTAGATAACGTTATCAGAAACAATTCCAGGCATTGGCCTCAAACTTGTTTCTCAACTCTCCAAGATATTCAAACAGCTACTGATGGGATTCCTTCTCCTGATTTTCAACAAGCTGACTCCCTATTTGTGTGGCATCAAAGTGTCGTCAATTCACCGTTACCAAGACTTGGAAATATTTGAGACATAATCAGGACCAAGTTTCTTGGCATAAACGCATCCATTTTCATTCTGACATTCCTACACACTCTTCTATTGCTTGTTTATGCATCCTTGATAGGCTACTACTTATCACGCCTATATAATTAGGGGATTTCTTTGCAATCTACAACATGTTACCTGTGTGACAATTCTGAAGACTGCAGATATCATATAATTTTTACTTGGTTCTTATTCTTATGAAATCTGGTCTGCCATTTTTTATGTCTAGTATTAATAGATCCATTGGAGATGAAAATTCTGAGTTCCAATGAGCAATTAATCATTTGACTGGCAAATCTCTAGCATTTCAACTTCTTAAACTAGCTTCGTTTGCATTTATCTACTATGTTTGGAGAGAAAGGAACAATAGGAAGCATTGTTCTCCTCCCTCACCTCCTGCATTTCTGGTTTCTCATATCACAGGCTGTTAAGAGTGAAAATCAATAGCCATAGCAAATCCTCAGATTATGCTTGATTCATCCTTTCGGCTCTAGTGGGGGATTAATCTGCTCTTTTTTTATACTATTTAGTTTATTTAATATGTTCTGTCTTCTTGTTATTCCTTGTAACTGAATTTGATCATGGGCAACATGGTGTACCTCAAAATTAGACATCAGTAACTTTTGGTCCTAGAATATCAGCTTTTGCAACCTTGGCAGTAATAAAACTTCCCATTATCTAGTACCAAACTCTATGTGAACAAGGTTTCATTGAATGAATTCTCGCAAACAAATTTCAACAGCGTGCTTCTTGATGTGATTACTACAATTACAACACATTGCAGCAGCAAGCCATTGATTTATCAGAAAGGAGGATCCATGGATATGGTCAGACTCGCATCTTGTAAGCCTGCAGGAACATCAAACCCCGACATGAAATCATCACCAAAGATCACAGCACCAGCCGCCAGTGCTCCTGCTCCTAGTCCCATTGCAAAACCAGGTCGTGGCCCTGATCCAGGTGCAGCCGCAGAAGATGGCATATTCAAATACGTCCCTGTTACATGATCTGTTCTTGGGAGGAAAGTGGGAATGTAACCAACATTAGAGGGTGGCGGTGGGGGTGGAGGAGTCTTAGGTGGACGATAGCTGGGTCCAGAAGCTGATGGAACACTGGGATCACCTAGAGATGAGTTGTAATAGTTTGTAGGATGTGGCGCTGAATGTGTGTATGGAGTGTTAGCTTGAAATTGATTCTGTGGCCGTGGAAGGGGGGCTAGAGGCAGCTGTGCTGCCCCTGCTGGGTAGGTGTGTCCCGACCCACCTTCAGTAGGCAATGCAATATTAGTCCTATGATCCATGAGAACAAGCCCTCCCTCATTACCTGCAAACCAGAGTTTTTTTTTTTTTTTAATTCAACAATCACATGATAAAAACCAGCAGAACAAGAAAACTTGGATCCAAACTCCCTCTGAATTAGCAAGAACGAAGCTCAAGATCAAGCGTTGAAACAATTCAACTTAGAGGAACTTTAATACATTAGCCATAATAAATACCTGGGAATGAACTTGGCTCGTCCCTCTCCTCTGAGATACGGATAGAGATGTCAACAAATCCTTGAGGTTTGTTGGAATTTCTTTTGCGCAACTGGTAGCTTCCTACTTTTTCAGTTCCTGCCCCTGAAGAGGAGGAGTTGTTGCTATGTTTGGCCAGAAATTCTTTCAAGGCAACAGTTGCAGTCCCCTGAAGCCTTTCTCTGAGGAAAATGGGCTCTCTACTGTACACTTCAACGTTCAGCATCATATCTTGGAAATTTGAGTCATCAACCAAAGCCGCAAACTTGGTTTTCCATACTGGATTTGAATTCCCAGAAGCATCAATCCTGGTGCAATATTTGTTGTTGGGATCAATCCACCCAACCGCAAACCACTGTAGCTTCCAAAAAGAGGACGAACGCCGGAGCCCTCGAGCAGAAATTAGACAGACCTCAACCCAGATTTTCCCCATACCAGACAAGTGAAGAAAGATAGAAATGCTGACAGAATATGTCTTTAACAAGGATGTTTTGATAAAGCTGTAACGTACAAGAACAAAAAGGGTTAAGCTTTATTGCATAGTTTAGAAGGCTACTTTACTTTTATGGGAAGATATTCTTATGCCTAAGCACCATTTAGAATCTTTTGTCAACCTTTTCTCCAAGGGAGTGCCCTCCAGATGGACAGGAACAGGAATCTAGATAAGATTGCAACTTTTTTGGCCTGTCAAATAGGCTATAGATTGAGACAGTAAAATGAAAGATAAAAGTCCACAAAATCAAACCTGGCAAATATTCATAGCAGGAGGGAAGAAAAAGAATAGGAAGGTCAATAATTTCAGCTTCTTTCAGATATGTATAGCACAATAAGAGCGTTTCTGAGTTCAATATTGATACAAAACTTAGATTGTTTTCAGGCTTGAAAGGGGATGAGAATTAATGGCATGCTGTTACAAGGGCATAGAAAATTCACTATGTCAAATAGATACTATCTTTGTCCTCTCAATATTTCATCCAAGTAAGGCACCATGTTGTTCAACTTTCTGGTTTACTTGTCTTCGAAGATGCAAATGGCTCTCTGAGTGTTGGAGCTAACAAGAGTTTCCGACCAGCCCGTGTAACCATCTGGTCACCTTCAAAAGAAGTGGAAACTGTCCTTGTATACATCATTGTAGTAGAGCCCAAAATGTCATCTCTGAATCCACACGCTTTGAAGAAGAACCTGAAATAAGCTATAAAGATCATGATTAGAAATCCTACCAAAGGTTTTGTCATCTATTGTCACAGAAGAATATAAAACATTTATCATTGACCTATGAAAACATCTGCAGCCCTGCAAAACGAACTGGCCATAGATGGCCTCATATTTCGATCCCAACCTTTATCTTGATAACATTCTCTCAGATTTCCACATAGTTTATTTGCAACATGTCTAGACAATGCCATCGTTGAACAAGATAAAGTAGACACTTGAGTGAAAGCATGAAGCGCCTATCTAATCAAATTTAAAGTCCTAATAGAATTTTCTTCATTCTCATTTAGGGAAGGAGGTAGCAGAATGGAGCTAGATATCAGAAGAATGCAACCAATAAGATGCAGCACATTCAAGAGAAACAGTAATTCCCCATAAGTTGTAGGCTAACTGTAATATACTCGGATGGCCTTTGTTAAAAGGACTTTGCAACATGTTGAACAGTAAATCAGCTTCTCTCCAGCCTGTGGGTGTCCTAGAATAAAATCTGGGCCTCAAAGCAAGAAAGAGAAGCTGCACAGTGCTAAAACTAATACCTGGTAAGAAACCCCAATAATGAAACAAAGAGACGTACTGAGCAGAGCACTGAGGTTTCAAAATGTTAACAAAATGACAAGAATTACCTCTCCTTCCTGGAACAAAGGGCAGCTATGTCATAAATGTCGCTACTTGTGAGCATTCTGGAAGCAAAAGGAGGAAAATATTAAACATTGCACATGTAACTTCAGCAGTTACCTGTAGACATTTCATGAACTCCACGGTTTAGAGTAAGGATACGACAAGCAATGTATTCTCCATTGTACAGTTCCTAGGCATGTGGTTTGAATTTTGACAACTAAACTTGAAGAAATGCTAGAATGAACAGAATTTACCAGCTATGCAGCTATCACAAATTTTATTTTAAAGCATGTAACATGTTACTCACTTCTAGAAGAAGCTGACAATGCATAACTGACTCTCAGAACAAGATTTTAAGTTGCCTGCTTATATGTTTAGAGCAAATTGGATAACGAGCCAACCTAGGTAAAAGATTTTAAATTTAGTAACTTTTCTTTTTGGTTTGACACTGGTGTAACTTTCAGAAATTATAATTGACACCATCAAAAGAAGAAAATTTAGATTGACAAACCTTACAATCCTTTTAACTATTATCGTGCCAATTCCCATTCCTTGTAAAGATGGACTAACCTGGAAGGCACTGAACCACAATTATATGAATACAAAGGGTAGTTAAGTATGTAATAAAAGAATATATTGGAAACAAACATACTAATAGAAGTTGAGGGGTATACGATGCAGAAGCCATAATACATTCAATAACTTGAGATAAATATCCTAAATTTTAATCAAGTTGTCTGGCTGAGTTACATCACAGAACAAATCTGCGAGCAATTTGAGTGTCTGTTTAAGAGGGGGAGAGATCAGAGAGCCAGGATATCAGGAACAAAGAAGAGGAAACATCTTCTATGGATGGTTTACCAACTAAATTTCCCATATAAAATTCTTCATTTTTCTTAAGGATTTGCATTACCCAAAGAAAAGCAGGACATACCTACTAGGAGAAGAATCGACTGTACAAACAGGATACATGGAAGACAAAACCAAACCAAACTCAATCAAACATTTTTACATCCAGCCCCAACTTCTCACGAAATTCTAAATTAACAGGATCTCTAGATAGATGCAGTAAACCAGATAGAGGTCATCAAAGGATGCTTAGTTAGCGGTTTGTTCAACTCCATAAATTCCACAGTATATTAATAGTACACAAATGAATTCACTGTATGGTGAAAAGGATACCAAGACAAGTACCATGACATCGTAGATGGATGCAGTCAATCCTAAATCAGAAACAGCACGGCCAAAGCCCACAAGCTTGGCGTCGGAAGGGGTGACGGGCATCACACTCTCCATCAAATCTCCAACAAAACCCTTGCTCATTTGCTTCTGGTTTTCTTGGTTTTGGATTTGCTTGGCGGTGTTAGTGACATCGACATGCTGAGGTTTGCAGAAGACTGAGACGATCACACAACTGTGGGAGAGAGCAAGTCGGAGCTTGTCCAAGTCCATGGCTTCTTCAACTATGCCAGTGTTGGGGTCCACCTCAGGGAATCGATGGCCGGAGTGATTGCAACTACTGTAAAGTTCACTGAGATGTTGGAGATTAATGTGGGATGGGTCCGTTGATATGTAAATTGGCATCATTAAGGGCGGAGCTTTCGACTTTAAGCTGCCAAACTCCCTTGAATTTGGATTTGGGTTTAGGTTCTTTCTTCTACTTCTGCTACTTATCCATCGCAATTCCATGGATTTGGATGGATAACCACCACCACCTTGTATCATCATTATCTGTATACATGATGTGCCGGAAATAGCAGCAGCAGCAACTACCACCATCTCGTGTTTCTCTCTCGAAGTCCCTTCCCCTTCTGTTGGAGGACCTTATTCTTAGTCGTCTACATAAGAAGGAAGATAGAATACAGGGAGAAGTCAGAGTCCGGGTATGTCGGTAGCCACCAATAGATTTCAACTACTGAAGTTATCTCCACGCAGAAAGCTATTTTCATTTTATTTATTCTACCACACGCATACATAATAAAAAGATATAAAAGGAGATAACGACAGAGCTGAGATGCCTTTAAAATAGCAAGTCTTATAGTTTCCATAGGAGTTAAAACCACCAAAATAAAACATGTCCCTTTTTTCAACAAAAGAAAAATAAAAGAAAATCCCATGTCTTTTTTAATGCATTACGCCATGCATGTATAGGCAGTTCTATTCAGTCTAGAGAATTAGAGCCACGACCATTTCGGCATCTCCGTACCCAGCATAGGTTGCTTCTGGCGCCTATCAGCAGCAGCTCTACTGCTTGACTCACCTCTGCTTGGAGGTTGAAGCCTCTCATACCCGGATGCATTTGATGATGCTCTGATGCCATGCTCATTTGGGAAACTCCCAAGCCAGTCCTCCAGTGGGGGAGCATTGCATAGTAAATCTATATCTCTTTTTTGCTGCATTAGGGTTGTCATTTCAGGAGATTTGGTTTGCTCCTGGAAACAATATTCAGTCAAGGGTAGTGGTCCCATCTCCAGCGGCTTGAACCAATCTGGAACTTGCCCACCCTGCTCTACATTGATTGTGTATCTAGAGCCTTCCCCATCAGCTATGGCTTCCTTTTGACACAGTCCCTTACCAGCATAATGAGAACCAATTCCGCTCATGTGGTCAATGGCCTGACTACTATTCAACCCTGTCAAGACTTGAGAAGGTGGAAGCCATGAAGAGGAGGAAGCACCACTGATTATTGTGGGTGTAAACTCTTGCATCGTCGACCCCAAAGAAGCCTGCCCAGCTGTTTGTACAGCATTACCCACATCGATTGTGTCCACCATCATGCTTAATTCCTTTTGGTTGCTATTTGTGTTCCATGAAGAAATGAAATCAAGTTTTTCTTTCCCTGAATCATAATTGGCAAAACAGGAACCCAAATGAACTCCATTGCTTTGATTAGCAGTATAATCCTTGAAAGAAGGTCCGCTGTCTAAACCCCCTCCCATGGTTTGGACCGCTTTTCCTCGGGAGTCCATTCTATTTCCAGGATTTCCTTTTCCTCCATTTAAAGCATCGTTAATGTCAATATTATTAACTGCAGACACTTTTCCTCCATTCCAAGAGGAGAATGGAGCACCCATTGTTTCACCTGCAAACATTTGACTCCCATTAGAGTTCCCAAGAAGATGCAAAGATGGAGCGAACCCCAAACTCGCGGACTGAGTCATTTTCCCTCGGAAGTCACCAAGACTTTCCAGTCTGCTGTCAGGTTGACTAACTCCTCTGTTCAAAGCATCATTTATGTTCAATGTATCACCCGTTGAGGTCTGTCCTCCATTTGAGAAACCACTCTGAATGTCCATTTCACCACCTGACATGTTTTGGTATCCAGGTGTACTTGAAGAGACCCTAACAGATGGAGCAAACCCCAAACTCACGGACTGAGTCAGTTTCCCTGGGAATTCACCAAGACTTTCCAGTCTGCTTCCAGGTTGACTTACTCCTCTGTTTAAAGCATCATTTATGTTCAATGTATCACCCGTTGAGGTCTGTCCTCCATTTGAGAAACCACTCTGAATGTCCATTTTATCACCTGACATGTTTTGGTATCCAGGTGTACTTGAAGAGACCCTAACAGATGGAGCAAACCCCAAACTCACGGACTGAGTCAGTTTCCCTGGGAATTCACCAAGACTTTCCAGTCTGCTTCCAGGTTGACTTACTCCTCTGTTTAAAGCATCATTTATGTTCAATGTATTACCCGATGATGCCTGTCCTCCATTTGAGAAACCAGTCAGAATGTCCATTTTATCACGTGACATGTTTTGGTATCCCGGTGTACTTGAAGGGACCCTAAAAGATGGAGCAACCTTGATATTTTTTGATGCAAACGCTGCATTAGGAATTTGCATCTGTGGTGTCCAGGACTGGCGATTTGTAGTCGCATTCCAAACTTTCAGAGCTTCGGCAATGTAACTCCCTACCTTCTTCATAGCAGTCGTTTGAGCTGTTGGACCCAAATCTTTAGCAAACCGCTTTACGCTCTCTACATATCCGACACCTACCTTCTCATCCTGCATGGTCAGGAAATCAGTAAATAATAGATGATTATAAGGGGATTAATGCTATACTCCTATAACACTTCCTGTGAGAGCCACATCTATATAATCAGGTGTATGTCCCAGCCAAAGCTGTGTGATAATAGCAGCCTTCCTACAGATAAACCCCAAGACAATGTGATAGCAAGTGTGAGGCAACTAGTCAGTTTTTTGTCATATACTCACCACTGTTTCAAAAAATAAAAAAATTTTGATTTCCTGATACAATATTTTACTTTCTTTTTCCTTTTTCTCTTGTTCTGACAATTTATCAGATGATACATTATAAGAACAACTTGTGAATATAATATTTGAAATATGGAATCATATTGAGATACGTCATGTAGAAATGAGGTGGTCTCCACCATGTGAATTCCTGTCTCGTGGCAAGGACATAAATGACAATTAAGTGCATATGACTAGAGTTCTAGCTGAGAACACAATCTTACAACTTAAGAAAACACAATCTAACCATGCACCAAGCTCAAACTTCATTCTTTGATCTTTTTTACTTAACCCTTGTTCTTTGGTTCAAAAAATTCTTCTTTGCTTGACTTCTATATTAAGAGTTATCACATTAGGTTATGACATATGTATCTTAACAAGACTATAACAATTAAACTTTAAACAGGTTTTATAAATTAACCAATCTTGTAATAATTCATATTTTTGTGAACTTATAGTCTAAATAGTATTGAATCACATATTATTATGTCTTCCACCATATGCGACATATATGCATTGTAATAAGACTGACATATTTACAAGTATAAAGGTTTTCAAATATATCAAACCGTATCCATAGGTTGTTTATTTGGCAAAATACTAATGGAAGAAACAATACTCACCAGCTTAAGTTGATTTGAACCACGATAAATTTCAGAGAGTAATGACGCTTTCTCACTTAGAAAAGTATTCCAAGGTCTATAGGTTCGACGCTTTTCCACTTCAAAATCATCAGATTGTCTTTCAGCTCTATAGCCTGGAAAACCATCGAATGCCTTTGTCACTCAATATATTTCAATCTGATGCATTGTATTGCAGATAGTCATAAAAATAACAGTTATTCTGATCAATATAAATTTTGAGGATGAGGAAATAGACATGCTTAAACTGGATGTCAATAAGAAAGAAAAAAAAAAAATCAGGTAGCCTACAAATGAACTGCATGCTTGCCCTACCCCTTGCTGCATTGCCAATACTAGTCTTCTTGTTAGAGTTAACTTCAGCCTTTTTCCTCCTACCAGCTCCAATTCTTCGCATGGAAGCTTCAGCTTCAAAGTTTTCAGGATCAGTTTTAAGAGCATGGAAAAGCCTTGTAGCTAGTTCCTTCAATGCACGTGCCTAGTAAAACCAAAATTCATTTCGTTCAGGACACAATGAAAATTCTGAGAACATCAAAGATTTAGAAATTCAGTAAAACTTTGATGGACTTACCTGTCTGTAATAGACAGTATTTGAAGCATTGAAAAGCATGGCATTGTTGGATACCAGAAAGACATCATGCTGTGTAAAAGTAAGAAAAGAAGCAATTAATTGATTTTCCAAACAGTTTCTATGAAGACAAGCTCCATAGAAGCTCTTGAATCCATGGTAATCATGGTTCCAAAATATGCAATGGGACTATTATTTCATCCATAGGACCATGGCCCAACAACTACACAATTTGATTACCAAGGACCATGGTAATCATGTGTTTACAAGCTGATGTAAAAACATATTTACTATCAGTGATGAGAAGAAACATGAGAATGCAATTTGATTTATTCCTAAGTTGTGGAAGAGCATGAACATCTTGCCCAGCCCAAAAACAAGTGAATAAGCAACCATTTTGGGAGCAAACCTCAAATTCATCCAGTCTTTGATAACTTCCTTCATTAAGTTTCTTTGCAATGGTGCCAAAATCCATAGGTTCTTTGATGACGTCATAATAGTATTCCACCTTTCAGTTTAAGAAGCACATAGAATTCATTAGCCAACTCATGAGATATGCTCCTTTCCATGATCACAGTCCCTCTTCAAGGAGGGACTGTTATTATGGGTAGAGCAAATTAAGGTTTGAAAAGAAAACTGATAAAACAGTTACTAAGTACCAACCTCTTCTGGGTTTACTGGCTCTGCAAATATTTTGTGTGTGTCCCTCCTACATTTTAGATGAAAAAGATCACAGCAAATGCAATTCTCTTAATAATTATTAACACACATAGTGGGAAGAAACAAGATGTTTAATCCCTTATGTTTCTTAGTTAAAGCTATCAGAGCCTGACTCATCCATGAGATAACTACAAACCTCTGCAATACGCCAAGCAGTAGTTCAAGCTTGCTTTTTTCTGGTAATGCAGCTCCAGATGGCGCCATAGCTGCTTAATTTACCATGAGCAATAAATGAATTAACTATTGAATATGTCATGATGATTACATATGAGAAATGATAAAACTGTGCTTTGCATTTTAAATTAAAACATGAGCTAACCAGCGTTCACAAGCTGATCTTCAACATTCCAAGTGTCAGCCTGCCGGTGAAACCAATAAGCTTTAATACAATATGAAACTATAGAAAAATGGATTATTTATTGCCATCTCAAACAAACACACAACTAAACAGTTGCATTAATCCAGTGTTATATATTGTGGACAAGAAAACCCCAAGCTCCTGCTTTTCATTGACTTTCAGCATGCTCATTTTTCAAAAAAAAAAAAACAACCATTGTTGATACTCAAGCTAGAGGAAATACATCATGCTCCTAGAGACATTCTCTTATTTAAACCCCTGAGGTTAAGAAACTATATAATCACATGTTGAATGTGTTTAGTAAGAGAAGGATTCCCCCTTTTGACAGTTCAATAAAACACACAAACAAATAATCAAGAGAAAGATTCTATTAAAGGAGATATTGCTAAGTATTTTTTCAAAAATTACAAAATATATTAGTTTCATCAAAATTCAGTTTTTGTTGAAAGTATAGTATTTCTTTAAATAACAAGCAACCTAGTTAATCTTTTTTAAGTTTTTGTTATCAAGATCTCAACTTAAATTTTCACATTATATTCACTTTATTATCTAGAATCCAAGCAATTAGCATTAAATGACACACCAATCTTTGTAAGAGATCACTGGCATTGTAACTATGGAAGAATAAGCCTATTGATAGGATCCTTCTTGGAACTTATGTTAAAATCTTAAATTAGTCCTTCTACCATAGTAACAATTAGCATCACTTGATAGCCAATTAATATGAGACAGAAGTGGCATCAATAATACCAAAGAATAAGGCTATGATCTATTTACTTCTTGAAGCTTACAAAAATGACTAGCATGGCATGTTCAAAGAGATTGGGTTTGGTAGGCTTATCCAAATTGTCATATCCATTAGGGGGAGCCAATTGCTCTTAAATCTTTCTTAATGATACTCACATTCAACCATGTGTCATTAAGAATAGATGGCCTTCATATGTTGGTGAATACTTTCTTTATATAATTAATAAGACACTAGTAATACATTTATTACCCTTTTTGTTAGTAGAGAAACATTTGTACAACCAACCTCTCGACTCTACAATTTCCCCCTTGTGTACCAAATCAATGACTTGCACACTAACCTCACTTTCTCTCACTCTCCATTTCTTTCCTCTGCTATATTATACACCTTCACCTCTAAGAAACTTTGTTGTTACATTCTTCTTATAATTACTCCGCATCACATGCTTAGCATGTCTTACACTATTTTAACCATTACATTCCCCATCATACCATATGATTGGAATGCATTCAACACTTTTTGCTCTTTGTTAGTCATCTCTAGCTCCATGTTTTTAGTTGCATAACTGTTTCATCTATCTTACATAAAAAAATTTTTATTTCTCAAATTTTTAAAGCAAATTGGCATGAAACTTTTACAAGATTAGTTCTATCTTCGAGAGAATAAAAAAATGCGTATAACTGCAAGGTAAAACATTTGAAATGGATAAGTCGCAAAAGGTACCTTCTGAACTTTATATTCAACTGAATTAACAATAAGATCTTGGACAGTTCTGACCTTAACCTTTTTCCTTCTGCGCTTGTGTTTCACAATGTCTTCTCCTTTATCCAGTTCCTCCCCATCCATCACTTCACATATCCCATTGCCTTTATTTTGGCTCCTTGCTTGTTGTGCTTTCCGTGCATCCAGTTCAACTATCCGTGGACTCCTTCTATATTCCCCACTAAACATAATGTATATTTTTACTGTAAGTTCTCTCAATAAGTATCACAATCCGTAATTTTGTACCTTTATATAGGTACAAAAAGGAAACAAAGTTTTCTTTTTTCCTCTTTTTCTGTTTGCCTGTTTCAAAAGTCAAATCATTAATGTCAGGGATAGGAAATGAAGTCATCAAGACAACAGTACTGAGGAGTGTAAAATGCCATGTCAAATTTCAAATTAAACAACAAGAAAATAGCATAATTAGTTTTAATTGTAGTTTAGGACAGACAACATTTCATGTGCATTTTATTGGGAAAATATTATGTGCAGGCTAGGTTGTAATGTCTATAAAAGAGTTTTTCTCTAGATCAAAAAAGTAACATGCTACCACATCAAAAAACACGTTAGCTATATGATACTTCAGCAATAGTTTTTATTTTTTCACTCAAAAAGAAACATGCAAGAGTAAATGATGATGAAGGTAATGGTAATAATGCCAACACAGTGTTACAAATTTATGAACATAAAAAAATCAATACAAACTAAAAATCCAATAATAACGGATAAAAATATTAAGGGAAAAAGAACAATGAAGAATGCTAGACTATTATATTCTTAATATGAATTAAGTTCTATCTGTCATTCGAGGCTTCCTTCTTTCCTTGGGGCCCCCTTTTACTCCAATCCAATAAACAGTATTTATCTCTAATTTCGAAAATGACCAACTTATACAAAAAAAAAAAATATGACTTGAAAGTCTTAAACCAATTTACTTAGATCTCAAGAATTTCAACATCAAAATAATAACAATTTTAACATTATCATATAACCATCATTAACAAATTGGACCCATTGTATAACGAGATAGGGGAAATTTCAACAAATATTTCAGAGAATATAATGAATCAAAACAGTTCCTCTAGCACTAAAAATGAATTCCATTCGCTTTGACGGACAAACCAGAATCAGACTTTTTCCCTCGAGAATAAACTTTAAAACTTTTTCCCATCTGATAGAAGTGCAATTGATCTACTAAAAAGATATATCAACAGTATCTTAATATCGTAACTTGATTTAATAATGAAAACAATGCAATAGGTAAATACATACATATAAACAGAAATAAGATTTCAAAAATGATCTATGGTTTAGATTTAAATGGAAAACCAATTAGAGCATTTGAAATATGCTTGAGAGAATGTAATCCGATCTTCTACTGTACTAGCAAGTAATATTTAGACACAAAATGCAAGAAAAACAACACATTACCGACTATGCCTCTTTTAAGCAAACCGGCGATGAAAAAATTTGCTAGATTTTTCTCTCAAAATTTGACAAAACCTAAATTTTTGCTCTGTCTTGTGAAGCTTTGATGAGATGAACAAGGCCGTTTTATAAAGCAATTTAATTAATTACCCATTTAAGGTAATCTAGGTGGATTCCCCAAGATATGAATACATAATGACCAAATAAAGGTTCTCGCTGCATGAAGAGTTGGAATTGACATATGTACGCAGTGGAAAATAAATGCTCTATGACAATGACGCTCTTATTACATGAATAAGGACAAAAAAAAAAGGTTCTCTTTAAACTTAATTCAACTTTAAAAGCGATAAGACAGGAACCATGAAAAGGAAAAAAAGTAATAAGAATGTTTTAATTTCAAGCATATTTGTTTGTTCAAACAGTTCATGATTTGTCAAGATTTTCAAAAATGTTTGAATTTATATTGTGAAAACTCTAGACAAATATTGTTGTTACTCAACCAATTAAAGCAATTATCCCTTTTCCCTTAGATAAGTAAAATATATTGCAAGCGCCATATAAAAAAATGACAAAGGCCCATATTTGCAGGAGTATATAAAATTAACTTAAAGTGCAATTCAAATAATAAGTGTATTTCTTGATAAAAAGTGCAGCTGACAAGGTACAACTCATAGGTGACAACAGTATGTACGTGTAACGCATCACACATTTTACACATTAAATTTATATTGGCGAATGGAGCATGAAATATTTACATAGCCATCTTATTAGATTTCTTGCTAAGTACTGTAGTTATAAAACTAACTTGCCATCACATGTAACTTTAATATGATTGTCAAATTATTTGGGGTTTTGATATGCTTGCCACACTCATCTTGTGGCCTTGATCTTTGAATGAAACCATATCTTAAGTTCAGCTTTTCTAAACCAAACAGATATTAGAGGTTTTGGTCTACTAATAGAACTACAATTGCAATGACCTACTATGAATTGAGCAACAAGTATGATAAGGAATTTTCTCATTACCAATCTAAGCCACCAAAGGTATACGTGTTTTTTTATTAGGAAAAAGGAAAAAAAGAAGTAACAATGATAGCTCTAACCTAGTGTATATTCAACAATAAGGCAGCTCTGATTGTGAGAAGTTGTTCTGGCTTTATTGCTCATTGTAATGCAGTTGAAAGTAAAGGTTTATTGAACAAGTTGAAAAGAGGATCCCAATAGCCTAACCCCGCAAACAAAAGTCCTTAACTCCATCCTGTCTTTAGCTTTGGAGCACTGTGAAGTGTAAGATGATCAGGTAAAGCATTTTAGCATTAGGAAAATGCAAGTGTTTATCAAAAGAAAGCCTACTGAGAGTGTTAAGACTCGAACCGTGAATGGGTATCCAAAGAAGAATTCAAAAGTCCACATTGTTTGAAATTGGATTGCAATTTTGATGGCCTGGTGCTTTAAATGAAAACTTAGCCAACAATGAGTAAGAAAAAGGTCATTGATTGTAATTACAAACATGAAAGCAGGATGGGGTTTTACTGAATAAATTATTAAAATCTAGTCTCCCATTTTGCAAAGAATTCAGAAAAGTGATTGTTGAGTTGTTGAAGCCATTGGCAACTCCGTCTCCCTCTGCTTGTCTTGCATAGCACACACCATTAATGCATATGTAATAAGCAAGTATCTACATTATTTATTGGAAATTTCATTTAACAAGGGATTTAATTAGAGACAAGACAAGAGTAGAGTAGACCATTAATGCAAATGAAAAATCCTCTCTCAGCTGGTTTCTGTTTCTATTCCGATTGAGAGAAGTGAGACAGAATGGGAAAATGAGTCATTGAAGCTAAGAACAACAAGGAAACAAAAAGGCTACATAGTAAACATAAAAGCTTATAATTGAAGACATTTAAAGTAGAGAATAATGCAATGTTCTTGAAGCAAGATGAGGGTAAGAGTTCTCATTTCATTTATTGAAAATTAAGAAATAATTGAAATTTATTTATTTATTGAATATAAACATGAAAACTTGGTATAAACAACATCAAGGATGAGCACTTAAAACAAAGAGTAGCCAACTAACAGCCTCCGATTCACATCAAGTCATGCTGTTTTGTTTGCCTTTGGTCGTCAAACCCCATTTTAATCTAAGTTCTAAATAAATAAATTTTTATTTTTATATATATTATTAATAAAATTAAAATAAATTTTTATTACAAAAAAGTATAAATTATATCTAAAATAATTATTAAATAAATATTTAATCTTATTTAATCAAATTTCGGGTCATGTAAGATATTCAATTGTTAATTAGATTAGATTAAAAGGTATTCCTTACTTATGCATTCTTATTCATGATAGGTTTTTTGCTCTTGATTAGCCAATTAGCTAACAAAAGTTTGTCAATTATCTTTTACTGTTTTCCTATTCTATGTAGTTTTATGGTGCTTTTCATTGTTTGATTTCAGTGATCATGTTCATTTTTTTTTCTGGCTATGAATGTTGTGTTATAATAACTTGATGTGTTGTTTCTGTTAGAATGGAATGTCATTATAGACATATGAGCATTTGATTCATTAATTGATACATAATTTCTCTATTTAAAGAATATGATTCCAATTTCCTTCTTTCAATTTAAAAGAAAAAAGTACCGTTGTACGATATTTGAGAAAGAAATCATCTGATAATGTCTAATTCTATAATCTACTATCTTAATTCCACTTTGCTAGGATGCTGTTGGCCAAAAAGTAAATGCCTTTAACCTTCACTTGATCATATGTCGTCCTTAAGCATAAAGCTTGATAAAATCCAAACAAAAATGAAATAAGAAAAGAATGGATTGTCTGAGGATTAACACGGCATAAATGTAACACTTTGACATGTTTTGTTAATAACTGAACAAGGTTCTTAGGTGAGTTAAGAATCAGACATCAATCGAACCCAAGCTCAAACTTGCATGCAATTAGAAGCAATTTATAGAAGCTTTCGCGCAATTAACAGATTCAGATTAAACAACTATACCAAACAGGAAATGGAAAAAAAAAAAACAAACTAAGAACAAGAGAAACTACATTCATGTCTTGTAACTTAGGAAGTTAGATCTTTTTAATTAAAATATGCATACCATTTTCAGGCTTTACAATCATTCTATAAACAGGAGAATGCCAATGCTTTGGCGATAAAGAGAAAGTGAATTTGGAGATTATATGGCAAAAGATAATTTTTAGCTGAACCATTGCTAGGTTGTTGCCCTAGCACAAGCGAAAACCCAATCCAAATGGGATATAGGCTTGAGGGAACTTGCAAGCTTTAGAGACGCCATCACTGAACCTCTCTGGCTTGAATTCATTTGCATCTGAACCCCAAATCTCAAGGTCTCGATGCAGAGTTGGTATCAGAGTCCATAGGAGATATTAGATCTCCTCTAATGCCTCTTTTGACACAAATGCTACTGGTAGATATAAATGCAAAGTTTCTTGAATCACCATGGTTACCTGCAGCAAACACCCTTTGTTTGTTAGGTACTATTTTGGTAGAAATAATTAACAATACTAATAGATAGTTTTAAAATTGAGGTGTGGGCATTGTATTTACAATTTTCATGTGGGAGACCGAGTTTGCATCTGGCAATTTTTCTCCGCAAACTTGAGCCACTTTTGTTAGGATATGAGATTGCCACTCAAGATGCAGAGCGAGTAATATGAGGCACCAAGAGGAAACAACAGCAGTAGACTTATGGCCAGTAAAGTATATGTTATTGCAATTGTCAACTGTGAAGCACTTAGATGAATCTGTACCAAGACTTTGATCATTCAAAGGCCTTTCTAGTATCAGGTGCAATAGATCCTTTTCTAATGAAAATGCCTCTATGCATTTTCTTTCACGTTCCTTCACTATTTCCCAGTTTAATGACTCTATCTCCTTCTCCGAATTGGGGATCACATTTTGCTTCTTCATTGGCTGAAATCTACATTTGTTTAAGAGAAGGAATGATTAATGAGGTCGTAAATGAGTGGCACACAAGATTTATAGATTGTAATAGTAATTTAAAGACAACAAGTTGACTATAAATTGTTGAACTTTCCATCGATTGTTCTCCTAGGTATAAATAAAATTCATATGTTGCAGAAGAATTAATCTTGTAAGGACGATAAGGAATCAAGGTAAATCATAAATTCTATACTTTCAGTGTCAGGTGCCCCTTCCTCTACTTTCTTCAGAAACAAGGCACGAAAATGAAGACTAGTATATATGAAGTGGTAAGACATGCTAAAGTTTAGATGAGACCTTAGAGTCGATAGGTAACTATTACTCACGCCATTAACTCCAAGCATTAAGGCTTTCTTTATTGAGTGAAGGTAATGAAAACGTGGAAGGAATTGAAGATATGACTCTAACATATGCAAATGTAATTGACAAATGATTTATTTCAAACACATTAAATGGCAAGTGAAAAGAGTAAGTACCCATATCCAAAAACTCTGAAAAGCAAGCTTTCTTTAGAAATGGCTATTTGAAGTTTCCTTAGCTTGGAAAAGATATCCTTGCCTTTAAAATAAGAGCTCTCAAAACAAGCTTTAGCAATGACTTCTACTATGAAACCCCTCAAATCCTCGCATACTTTAAGTTTCCTCTTACAAGAGATTGTATCGACTCCACCATTAGCCCCACCATCACCTACTTTATCAGTTCAGCTCCCAAACAGAGTTTCCATCAGAAACCAACATCAAGATGCCCAAGATTTATGAAAATGCATTGGTTCATATTATAGTGATTTGACATACTACCTTGACCTTGTCCATGAAGAACTCAAGTGCAATGATTTTAATAGCAAATACAATTCTCTTAATAATTATTAGCACACATAGTGGAAAGAAACAAGATGTTTAATCCCTTATGTTTCTTAGTTAAAGCTATCAAAGCTTGACTCATCCATGAGATAACTACAAACCTCTACAATACGCCAAGTAGTAGTTTAAGCTTACTTTTTTCTGGTATTGCAGCTTCAGATGGCACCATAGCTGCTTAATTTACCATGAGCAATAAACAAATTAACTATTGAATATGTCATCATGATTACATATGAGAAATGATAAAACTGTGCTTTTTGTTTTAAATTGAAGCATGAGCTAACCAGCATTCACAAGTTGATCTTCAACATTCCAAGTATTAGCCTTCAGGTGAATCCAATAAGCTTTAATACAATATGAAACTATAGAAAAATGGATTAACTATTGCCATCTCAAACAAACACACAACTAAATAGTTTCATTAATCTAGTGTTATATATTGTGGACAAGAAAACCTCAAGCTTCTGCTTTTGCTTGACTTTTAACATGCTCATTTTTTGGAAAAATCAACCATTGTTGATACTCAAGCTAGAGGAAATATATCATGCTCCTAGAGACATTCTCTTATTTAAACCCCTGAGGTTAAGTAGCTATATAATCACATATTAAAGATATTTAGTAAGAGAAAGATTTTCTCTTTTAACTATGCAATTAAACACAAAAAAAATCAAGAGAAAGATTTTATTAGAGGAGATATTGCTAAGTATTTTTTCAAAAATAGCAAAATATATTAGTTTCATCAAAATTCAATATTTGTTGAAAGTATAGTATTTTTTTAAATAACAAGCAACCTAGTTAATTTTTTTCAAGTTTTTGTTATCAAGATCTCAACTTAAAATTTCACATTATATTCAATATATTGTCTAGAATCCAAGCAATTAGCATTAAATGACACACCAATCTATGTAAAAGATCACTAGCATTGTAACTATGGAAGAATAAGCCTATTGATAGGATCACTTCTTGGAACTTATGTTAAAATCTTAAATATGTCCTTTTACGATAGTAGCAATTAGCATCAATTGACAACCAAGTAATATGAGACAATAGTGGCATCTATAATACCAAAGAATAAGGCTATGATCTATTTACTTCTTGGAGCTTACAGAAATGACTAGCATGGCATGTTCAAAGATATTGGTTTTGGTAGGCTTATCCAAATTGTCATATCCATTAGGGAGAGCCCAATTACTCTGAAAACTTTCTTAATGATACTCACATTCAACCATGTGTCATTAAGAACAGATGGCCTACATATGTTGGCAAATACTTTTTTTAAATCGTCAATAAGACACTAGTAATATGTTTATTACCCTTTTTGTTAGTAAAGAAACATTTATACAACTAACCTCTCGACTCCACAAATTCTCCCTTCGTGTACCAAATCAATGACTTGCACACTGACCTTACATCCTCTCACTCTCCATTACTTTCCTTTGCTATATTATACACCTTCACCTCCAAGAAACTTTGTTGCCACATTTTTCTTATAATTACTTCGCATCACATGCTTAGCATGTCTTGCACTATTTTAATTATTACATTACCCATCATACCATATGATTGGAATGCATTCAACACTTTTTGCTCCTTGTTAGTCCTCTCTAGCTCCATATTTTTAGTTGCATAACTGTCTCATCTAACTTACTGTAACATCCCACCCCTGGGATGTTAACCTAATGAAAAATTATTTTGCTAATTAAGGTGAATTATGGGTGTTGGTATGTAAGAAAATATGTGGAATTGAAGGTGGTGACATGGGAAGTAAAACAATATCTTAATAATAAATAATAATACAAATAATATTAATTTTATGTTAAGTCACAAAAGACGACGTAATGTCGAAAGACAATTTTGAGGAGTTGGGCATGGTCAAAGTGGGGGAGACTAAAAAGAATTTTAAGGAACGGAGCATTGTTGGGAGTCCACATGTTGCTATTAAATAAGGTATAAAAGTAAATATATATTTAAATATTATTGATATAATTTTGTGGAATGCAAATTTGATACTTTATTTGTGTATGAGTTAAGAAAGAATAATATAAGGAAATTTAAGTTAAAGAAGTTGTTAAATGATTTAATTGCAAGGAAGTAGCAAGTAGATAGATGAAGATTAGTTGAAGTAGGAGAGCCTTTGTACAAATAAACCATTTGCAAAGTTAAATAAATATATTAAAGAGAAAACTTGAAATTTTACAGGTGCAATTGGACTAAAGCATGAAACCATGGGTTAATACCCATCAAAAACTTATTTAAACCAACAAATATGGGTTAGTGGGGGACATATGGGTCCCTTACCATGTGATGGGATTTAAAATGCAAACAAATCTGCAGAATGGACGCATAAAAATTGACTAATACACAAAGCTTAAGACTTGGGTTATTCTGCCTGCCTTGAAGGTGGATTGCATGGCTTTCCTTTCATTTTTCTGCTAACTCAGGAGCCCCCACATCAATTTCTTCATGGCTTTTGCCATTAATATTTTTCGAGAAAAACCTAAGAATAGTTCTCTAAAGCTAATGTCAAAAGAAGATTAAAGATGGAGGTAGGAAGGACTAAGAGGACCCTTGACATTTTTGAAACCCAAGGCCTCCATTGAATGGGAGCAAGTGAAGAACATTAAAGCTAGGCAAGCCCCAAGCCGTAGCTGCCACTATATTTTGAAGAAATTCAATCTTTCCATGTTCAAGCTTGAAGCTGAAATTTTAGTAAATTTTGGAGTTTTGTTGGAGCAGTTCATAAATTGTTCTTTGAACGAGATTAATCCATATCAAGGTAAGGCAATTAGGATTTTATTTCTTAACTTGATTACTTAGTTACTTATGGGTTGAAGATGATGATTGTGTGGCTGAACTTACAATTTTAATATACATGCATAATGTTGTTAAGGTGTCGCAAGGAAGTGTAGAAATGTTGCTGGAAATTTGTCAAACTGAGGCATATAATTGAACAATTATTGAGTTGATATATATATATATATAAATTGAAGTTTGATTAGTAGTTTACTGTTGGACAGAATGTACAAGTTGAGTAACATTAGAAATGTGCCAAGCTAATGTGTAATGTGAACATTTCTAGGGATTGTTGAAATGATGTTTTTATTGCTAAACAAGGTTTCTGAATGAATGGTAATTAGCATAAGCCAAGGCTAAGGATTCCTTAAAGGTTTGGATGCTAGTATTTTGAAAGTGCAACCGTCCTTGGTCGAATCAAGCTTCAGTTAAGGAAGATTGCTTAGTGATATTGGTGAGAAATCCCACCATTTAAGGTGAGTGGGCACTAAATTTCAAAACTATATTCCTATAAATATTACATATGTTACATTTGATAGTTGACAAAATTGTCAAAAGCATGAGTTGGTAGAACACCCTAGGTTGTTTGTGATTGTGACAAGGATTTTAAATTCGTTTTTCTCTAAATTATATATAGGTATATATCTACCTGCTTTAAAATACGAGGAAACAAACCTTTGACTAGCTTTTCACTTCAAAATTATGCCTTGCAAGCTTGTGTAATGTTTAGGCCAATGGCATTACTTGAATCATGGGATTTGATGATAAACGATTGATTTCATTTAGCATGCTAATTTGAAGGATATGACATGCCTTGAGATAAATTATGCATAACATTCGATTTATGATTAAATTGATTTTGATCTATCATGTTTTACAAATGCATTAAATTGTGATGATTTTCATTTTAACGTGATTGAGATACTCGGGGGTAGGACCTGTTACCACATCAGGTTAAGTGTGGTCTTTATGCACAAAATAGTGATTGTTGATTATCGATACTTGATTGTAAAGGGGGACTTGAAGCCTCTATTCATATTGGGTGGCATGGGTAATTCCCACAAGTAGGTAAGAGGAGACTTGAAACCCTCATTTATATATGGTGACGTGGGCAGTTCCCACGAGTAGGTGATTATGTTTGAGAGAGTAAGCCTAAGGGCTATATTAAACCTATTCGAGGATGATGCTCACTTGTTGATTTTTATTAAACATAGCATGGCATTAACGCTTGAAATTTATTTTCAAATGGCAAGTGAAATTTACGTATTCATTGGTGACTAGTTATTCCGCATGTTATGTTTGAGATTTTTCATTTTATACTTGCCATTGGATTTACTGTTGAAAGGATATTAAAGTTGAAAGTTTTTTCCCGCATGCTAAATATAACCATTTTCATATGTATTTACTTATGATTTATTATTCTTAAGACTTGCAAGGTATAAAAATCTCTCAGTTTAATGGAGTATGTTTTTTACGCTTATTCTTGAATTTATAAATATTCCATCCTCATGTTTGTTTCCCCTTCCCGCCTGCTCACAGAGTCGATGATCATTAAGTCTGTGAGACTCACCCACGTTATTTAATGTGCATATAAATAGATAGTTGGGAACATTGTTGGCGAGAAATCCTTTTGCAACTATGTGGGTAATGGCATCTCCTAGCTTTCTTCACGTCGCTCCGCTATCTAGTCGTCGAGTCGTTTTAAAATTGCTATAAATAATGTGTTTAGAACTATTTTGAGATTAAGATCTTTAAATATTGTAAATTAAAAATGTGAAGTTATTTCATTGAAACACTTTGAACTATTACTTGGTTATTATTATTTCGATGTGAATTATGGACGAGACAGTGATATTGATGATTGACAAATATAATTGGAGCAACAATGAAAATGTGAGGAAAATAAATATAGGCGAAATAAAATGCTTAAAAGGCTAGTTGGGTTGTGTAGGCTTGTTTATATGACCTGTGCACCGGTAACGACCGTGTGAGTGGGCCATTACACTTACATAAAAGAATATTTATTTCTCAAATTTTTAAAGCAAAATTGGCATGAATCTTTTACTAGATTAGTTCTATCTTCGAGAGAATAAACAAATGCGTATAACTACAAGGTAAAACAATTGAAATGGATAAGTCGTAGAAGGTACCTTTTGAACTTTATATTCAACTGAATTAACAATAAGATTTGGATAGTTCTAACCTTAACCTTTTTCCTTCTGCGCTTGTGTTTCACAATGTCTTCTCCTTTATCCAATTCCTCCCCATCTATCACTTTAGATATCCCATTGCCCTTATTTTGGCTCGTTGTTTGTTGTACTTTTCATGCATCCAGTTCAACTCTCTTTGGAGTCCTTCTATATTCCCCACTAAACATAATGTATATTTTATTGTAAGTTCTCTCAATAAGTATCACAAGATGTAATTTTGTACTTTTATATAGGTACAAAAATGCAACAGGTTTTTCCTTTTCCTTTTTTTTCTGTCTGCCTGTTTTAAAAGTCAAATCATAAATTTCAGGGATAAGAAATGAAGTCATCAGGTCAACAGCACTAAATAGTGTAAAATGCTATGTCAAATGTCAAATTAAACAACAAAAAATAGCATAATTAGTTTCAATTGTAGTTTAGGACAGGCAACATTTCATGTGCATTTTATTGGGAAAATGTTATGTACAAACTAGGTTGTGATGTCTATACAAGAGTTTTTCTCTAGATAAAAAAAGTAACATGCTAACACATCAAAAAAGACGTTAGCTATATGATACTTCAAAAACAGTTTTTGTTTTTTCACTCCAAACAAAACATGCAAGAGTAAATAATGATGAAGGTAATGGTAATAATGCCAACACAGTGTTACAAATTTATGAACATAAAAATATCAATACAAACTGAAAATCCAATAATAACGAATAAGAGTATTAGGGGAAAAAGAACAATAAAGAATGCTAGACTATTATATTCTTAATATGAATTAGGTTCTATCTGTCATTCGAGGCTTCATTCTTTTCTTGGGGCCTCCTTCTACTCCTATCCAATAAACAGTATTTATCTCTGATTCCGAAAATGACCAACTTATACAGAAAAAAATATGACTTGAAAGTCTTAAACCAATTTACTTAAATCTCAAGAATTTTGACATCAAAATAATAGCAATTTTAACATTATCATATAACAATTATCAACAAATTGGACCCACTGTATAATGAAATAGTGGAAAGTTAAACAAATATTTCAGAGAATATAATGAATCAAAACAGTTCCTTTAGCATTAAAAACGAATTCCATTCACTTTGACGGACAAACCAGAATTAGACTTTTTCCCTCGAGGATAAACTTTAAAACTTTTTCCCATCTAATATAAGTGCAATTGATCTTACTAAAGAGATATATCAACAATATCTTAATATCATAGCTTGATTTAATAATGAAAACAATGCAATAAGTAAATAAATGCATATAAACAGAAATAAGATTTCAAAAATGATATATGGTTTAGATTTAAATGAAAAACCAATTAGAGCATTTTAGATATGCTTGAGAGAATGTACTCCGATCTTCTATTGTACTAACAAGTAATATTGAGACACAAAATGCAAGAAATATAGCACATTACTGACTATGCTCCTTTTAAGCAAACTGGAAATGAAAGAATTTGGGAGATTTTTCTCTCAAAATTTGACAAAACCTAAATTTTTGCTCTGTCTTGTGAAGCTTTGATGAGATGAACAAGGCCGTTTTATAAAGTAATTTAATTAATTACCCATTTAAGGTAATCTAGGTGGATTCCCCAAGATATGAACACATAATGACCAAATAAAGGTTCTTGTTGCATGGAGAGTTAAAATTGACATATGTATGCAGAGGAAACTAAATGCTCTATGACAATGATGCTCTAATTACGTGAATAAGGACAAAAAAAAGGTTCCCTTTAAACTCAATTCAACTTAAAAAGTGATAAGGCAGGAACCATGAAAATGAGGAGAAGTAACAAGAACATCTTCATTTCAAGCATGTCTGTTTGTTCAAACAGTTCATGATTTGTCAAGATTTTCAAAACAATAATTTAGCTAGAAAAGTTTGTATTTATATTATGGAAACTTTGGACAAATATTGTTGTTACTCAACCAATTAAAGCATCTTTTTTCTTTTAGATAAGTAAAATATATTGCAAGTGCCATATAAAAAAAATAACAAAGGCCCATGTTTGCAAGAGTATATAAAATTAACTCAAAGTGCAATTCAAATAGAAAGTGTATTTCTTGATAGAAAGTGCAGTTGACAAGGTACAACTCATATATGACAATAGTATGTATGTGTAATGCATCATACATTTTACACATTAAATTTATATTAGTGAATAGAGCATCAAATATTAGCATAGCCATCTTATTAGATTTCTTGCTAAGTACTGTAGTTATAAAACTAACCTACCACCACATGTAACTTTTAAAATGACTGTCGAATTATTCTAGGTTTCGGTATGCTTGCCAAGCTCATCTTGTGGCCCTGATCATTAAGGGAAACCATATCTTAAGTTAAGCTTTTCAAAGCAAAACAGATATTAGAGGTTTCGGTCTACTAAAGGTACTACAACTACAATGACCTACTATGAACAAATTGAGCAATAAGTATGATAAAGAAATTTTCTCATTACCAATCTCAGCTAGCAAATGTGTACGTGTTTTTTTATTAGGAAAAGGAAAAAGGAAGTAATAATGATAGCTCTTACTTAGCGTATATTCTACAACAAGGCAACTCTGATTGTGAGAAGTTGTTTTAGCTCTATTGCTCATTACAATGTAGTTAAAAGTAAAGGTTTGTTGAACAAGTTGAAAAGAGGATCCCAACAACCTAACCCCGTAAACAAAAGTCCTTAACTCCATCATGTCTTTAGCTTTGAAGCCTGTGAAGTGTAAGATGATCAAGTAAATCATTTTAGCATTGGGAAAATGCAAGTGTTTATCAAAAGAAAGCTCAGTGACAGAGTTAAGACTTTAACCATGAATGGGTATCCAAAGAAGATTTTAGCATTCCACTTGTTTGAATTTGAATTGTAATTTTGATGACCTAGTGCTGTAAATGAAAACGTGGCCAACAATGAGTAAGAAAAATGGCATTTATTGTAATTACAAACATGAAAGCGGGATGGAGTCTTACCGAATAAATTATTAAAATCTGGTTTCCCATTTTGTGAAGAATTCGAAAGAGTGATGGTTGAGTTTTTGAAGCCATTGGCAACTCCATCTCCCTCTGCTTGTCTTGCATAGCACACACCATCAATGCATCTACAATAAGCAAGTATCTACATTATTTTTTGAAAATTTCATTTGACCAGGGATTTAATCAGAGACAAGACAAGAGCAGAGCAGACCATCAATGCAAATGAAAAATCCTTTCTCAGTCGGTTTCTGTTTCGATTCCGATTGAGAGAAGTGAGACAAAATGGGAAAATGAGTCATTGAAGCTAAGAACAACAAGGAAACAAAAAGGCTACATAGTAAACATAAAAGCTTATAATTGAAGACATTTCAAGTTGAAAATAATGTAATGTTCTTGGTGTAGGATGAGGGTAAGAGTTTTCATTTCATTTATTGAAAATTAAGAAATAATTGAGATTTATTTATTTATTGAAAATAAACATGAAAACCTGGAATAAACAACATCAAGGAGGAGCACTTAAAACAAAGAGTAGCCAGCCAACAACCTCCGATTCACATCAAGTCATGCTGTTTTGTTTTCCTTTGGTCGTCAAAACCCATTTTAATTCGAATTCTAAATAAATAAACTTTGATTTTTATGTCCATTATTAATAAAATTATAATTAATTTTTTTTCAAAAAAATTATAAATTATATCTAAAATAATTAATTAAATAAATATTTTTAATCTTATTTAATCAAATTTGGGTCATGCAAGATATTCAATTGTTAATATAGATTAGATTAGAAGGTATCCCTTACTTATCCATTCTTATTCATGATAGGTTTTTTGCTCTTGATTAGGCCAATTGGCTAACAAAAGTTTGTCAATTATCTTTCTATTGTTGTACTTTTCTATGTAGTTTTATGGTGCTTTTCATTGTTTGATTTCAGTGATCATGCCCATTTTTTTTTCTGGTTATGAATGTTGTGTTATAGTAATTGGATTTGTTGTTTTTGTTTGAATAAAATGTCAATATAAGCATATGAGCATTTAGTTCATTAATTGATATATGATTTTTCTGTTTAAAAAGCATGGTTTGAATCTCTTTCCTTCAATTTAAAAGAAGAAAATGTCGTTGTAGAATATTTGAGAAAAACATCATCTGATAATGCCTTTAACCTTGACTTGATCATATGTCGTTCTTAAGCATAAAGCTTGATAAAATCCAAACAAAAAATATGATAATAAGAAAAGAATAGATTGTATGAGGATTAACATGGCGTAAATGTAACAATTGGACATACTTTGTCAATAACTGAACAAGGTTTTTCGGTGAGTTAAGAATCAGATATCAATCCAACCCAAGCTCAAACTTGCATGCAATTAGAAGCAATTTATAGAAGCTTTCACGCAACTAACAGATTCAAATTAAACAACCATACCAAACACGAAATGGAAAGAAAAAAAAAACCAAACTAAGAACAAAAGAAACTACATTCCTATCTTGTAACTTAGGAAGTTAGATCTTTTTAATTAGAATATGTACACCATTTCCAGGCTCTACAATCATTTTGTAAGCAGGAGAATGCCGATACTTTGGCGATAGAGAGAAAGTGAATTTGGAGATTATATGGCAAAGAACAATTTTTAGCTGAACCATTGCTAAGTTTCTGCCCAAGCACAAGCGAGGACCCAATCCAAATGGGATATAGGCTTGAGGGAACTTGCAAGCTTTAGAGACGCCATCATTGAACCTCTCTGGCTTGAATTCATTTGCATCTGAACCCCAAATCTCAGGATCTCGATGTAGAGTTGGTATAAGAGTCCATAGGCATACTCCTTTGGGAATAGTAACATTTTCAAGTTGGATCTCCTCTAATGCCTCTCTTGACACAAATGCCGCTGGTGGATATAAACGCAAAGTTTCTTGAATCACCATGGTTACCTGCAACGAACACCTTTTTTTTGTTAGGTACTACTTTGGTAGAAATAATTAACAAAGGAGATTATACTAATAGATAGTTTTAAAATTGAGGTGTGGGCATTGTATTTACAATTTTCATGTGGGAGACCGAGTCTGCATCTGGCAATTTATCTCCACAAACTTGAGCCACTTCTGTCAGGATACGAGATTGCCACTCAGGATGTAGAGCGAGTAACATAAGGCACCAAGAGGCAGCGACAGCAGTAGACTCATGGCCAGCAAAGTATATGTTCTTGCAATTATCAACTATGAAACGCTTGGATGAATCCTTATCAAGACTTTGATCATTCAAAGCCCCTTCTAATATCAGGTGCAATAGATCTTTTTCTAATGAAGATGCCTTTATACATTTTCTTTCGCGTTCCTTCACTGTTTCCCAGATTAATGACTCTATCTCCTTCTCCAAATTAGTGATCTCATTTTGCTTCTTCATTGGTAGAAGTCTGCATTTGTTTAAGAGAAAGAATGATTAACAAGGTCGTAAATGAGTGGCACACAAGATTTCTAGATTGTAATAGTAGTTGAGAGACAACAAGCTGGCTATAAAATGTTGAACTTTCCGTCGATTGTTCTCCTAGGTATAAATAAAATTCATACGTAGCAAAAGAAATAATCTTGTAAGGATGATAGAGGAATCAAGGTAAATCGTAAATTTTATATTTTGAGTGTCAGATGCCCCTGCCTCTCCCTCCTTGGGAAATAAGGCACGAAAATGAAGACTAGTATAATTGAAGTAGTAAAACATGCTAAAATTTAGATGAGACCTCAGGGCTAGCAGGTAACTATTACTCACACCATTAGTTCCAAGCATCAAGGCTTTCTTTATTGAATGAAGGTAATGGAAATGTGGAAGGAACCAAAGATATGACTCTAACATATGGAAATGTAATTGATAGGTGATTTATCTCAAACACATCAAATGGCAAGTGAAAAGAGTACGTACCCATATCCAGAAACTCCGAAAAGGAAGCTTTCCCTGGATATGACTGTTTGAAGTTTCCTTAGCTTGGAAAAGATCTCTTTGCCTTTAAAATAAGAGCTCCCAAAACAAGCTCTAGCGATGACTTCTGCTGTGAAGCCTCTCAAATCCTGGTCCACTCTAATGTCCGCCATCACCCCGCCTTGTGCCTCAATGCTATCCTCCCATTTTCTTACAAGAGGTTGTATCGACTCCACCATTAGCCCCACCATCACCTGCTTAGTAAGTTCAGGTCCCAAACCGAGTTTCTATCAGAAACCAACATCATGATGCTCAAGATTTATGAAAATGCATTGGTTCATATTATAGTGATTTGACATACTACCTTGACCTTGTCCATGAAGAATTCAGGTGCAATGATTTTCCTCTGTTGCGCCCAAACGAGGCCATTGGATCTCAAAATGCCGTTCCCCAGCATGGGTGCTAGTCTCTTTGTTATATAAGAAGGCTTGCCTAAATCCAAAGTAATGCATTGGTTCATTTCCTTCACTAGCTCTGGCTGGTTCACATATAAGTGTTGTCTTGTCCCCGTTGAATACGTGTATATTGGGCCTGCATTAATTTTTCCAAACACCCAAAATTTAACTCCATGTTGATATTAATCATAATCAACTTGCAAAAGGTTTCACCTGCTGCATGTGTCATATGAGCAGAAAAGAAATATCCTATCACCCACACATGTATAAAGGTATATATGGACAAAATTTATGAAGGAAAAGAAAAGCAAAAAGGGGTATGAAAACCATTGTTAGCGTTGCTAAACGATAATGTTGTAGGGTCGCAAAACGTTTTGATTGGTTGACCAAATGCGTACGTTGGATTTTTGCTGTGAAATGGGGAATTTTAATTATTGACGGGGGACAGGTCTGAAACACAGAGTTGACTGAAAAATCTGCGTCTGCCCCAGCAATGCCAGCTCTACTCGTGGCACTTCAAAGACGGTTGATGCTATTTTATCAGATTCATGGCTTTGCTGTTAGACCAATCATCACAGCTTCCTTTCAAATGATATAGATATTATATTGTATAGAAGATAAAACATCTACTCTACTCTCTTTGAGTCTTGTCCCAATCATAAATTAAAATATTTATTCTTCGAGTCCTTGTCGCCTGCCTTGCCTAATTCATTCATGTCATAAAACAATTCATATTCTATAGTTAAAAGTTGCCGACTTTGAAGTAGCCGAGGAAGTTGCTTGTCTAAAGCTGGTCATGGCTGTTATTTTCTTCATAAAAATTTAGAGATCCCATGGTGTTGGTTCTCAAACGTCAAGATTATCCAATAAAAAAATATGGTAAGAGTAATAAAGGAAAGAGTTAAGGCAGTGAGCCATGCTTTGAGCACATCACATCTGTAGCCTGTTTCCTGTCTATGTTCACACAGATTTTCTGGTGTAGCATGTGATAAGGCAATGGTACAGTGACAAAAGAATGGCAGAGTGGAAGTGTGAAAGTTTTGCAGAAACATCGATATATACAAGTTCATTTACTAAGAAAAAGAAACTAAAACATGTTATGAAAGGAAGGGTGTTACCGTATTCCTTCCTCCACTGTACGAAATATGGGAAGAGAGAGGAAGTGTAGTCGTGACCAACGATTTGATCATTATCAGGAGTCCTGGCGGCTTCCTGTTGGATCTTCTGCATCTCAGGGAGGTTGCCGTATATAAATGAAGGCCACGGACCTCTGATACCCTGCATCCACAGCTTCCTCCTCTGCCTTTCCGACTTAAACCACATGGTGTTGTAGAGATGAACAAAGAAGCAAACCACTCCCATAAGGGCAAGAGAAGAGATCACTTTCAGAGACAAAGAAAGGGAGTCTTCCATATCTTTCTGGGTTTCTTTTGGTTTTCACTCCAACAGAGGAATGAAGGGAGAGAGAGAGAGGGTACATGAATGAATGTGGCCGAAGCAGATGAGCTTCTATTTATAGCAAGTAGAGTAGTAGACTTTAAGCCGGAAGTAAGGGCTGAAGGACGCGCATGACATTTGGCACATTAATTCACACTTCATATTATTCTGCTAAGATGATTGGACGCAATGGAGTGACCTATGAAAGACCTCGACACCAAGTTTATTGGGAGACTGGGGGTGGAGATAGGGACATAACCATTAAATTATATGAACTTGTTGCAATTATTTTTATGACTACTGGTGTTTTCTACTTCCACAATGTTCATTCCCCAAAGTTGACAGTAAAACCAACAGTAAAAACCTAATGATCAAGTCAGGAGTGGAGACAACCTTAATCGTATCACGTTGATTACTAGGAGGAAGGAAATGAATTTGCTAAGAAATAGGTATTGAGATTTACATTTGTATGGAAAACAACAACCAACCAAAAAAACAAAATAATTTGACCCACATGGGATAACGCAATGCCGACAATTGGGGTCAAAAAAGGGGCTATGGATCGGCTAATCTAATCTTTGCTTTGCATAAGAATTTATCTCCCCTGTCTCTGTCCCTGTCCCTGTCCCTGTCCCTGTCCCTGGTGGTTTCGTGAAGAACTGAAAATGAGATCAATTTTAATATAATGGTAATCAAATTTGTGTGGTCCTAAGGCCACGAAATTACGTGGGGGGTGCAGTGAAAATGAAGAGATCCTGGACCTGGAATGGAGTGAGGACCACCACCACCAAATTAGTATATTTTCCATTCTGTACTGCAAAATTGAATAGTGAAGCAATAATCCTTTCCTTGGCTGCAATGCTTTGCTTTAGGACCACCTCCATCTGCCTATGGTTTCAAGACGTACTACTCTATCCTCTGCTTCTGCTCCTATGCAGTCACATCTCGCATGCTTGATGCCTGCCCTGTGGGGCTTCGCTAACATTGCTACTCCAAGCATGTTTCATGCCAAGCCCAGTGAGTAAACAAATACAAGAGGATAATGATATCGCGACACATACATACGGATAGATGAACATCTTTTACCAGTTGACTAAAGAGTTAAGCTTGCGAGCCCTGAGATGCTTCATTCTTGAATTCGAGTCTCTAATTATTTTGTTAGAAAGGTTTTGATTATAGCTACTTTTGATGCCTCACCTCACCCATGTGTCCTTGATTTTTGGCCCTGCAAGTTGCCACATTATTATCTGCACTTTGAATTCTTGTGTGTCGTCTCCATCATCATTCATCATGCAGAGAGTTTCACTGCTGCTATTCATCATCAGTGCAGTGCATGAACCTAACATAACATATATATATATATATATATACACACATCCCCACCTGTTTCTCATTGGACACTTGTCAAAATTCCTTGTACTTGATCAGCTATTTCTTTTTGGATTTTAACCAAATCAGAAAGCATGTAATAATAAATTACTAAATAAAATTGATAAAACCAAGTAGCCAATTATTCACACTTTAGAGAACACATGCTGATGCACATTACCTTGATTTTGCCATGATATGATTGCATGATTAGCTATATATGTAGCCTGGTTTTGTCCGTTTCTTCTACTTTGAAATATCATGGGAGGTGTGTACCCCGTGACATTATCAAAATTATTGCACGACTCCTACCTTCTATCTTCTATCTTTAGCCATGTCAATAATTTTTTTATACTCGGGTGTCTTATTCAACCTCACTAAATAAAATTAGAATACCTTATAATTCGATTTAAATAATAAATTTATTACTTATCACGAGTTCAAGTAGGGTTCAGATAGTGATTTAGGATATCTATTATTCAAATCTAATTATAAATATTTAGTTTTAATATTAAATTTTAATTTATATATATTATTTTTTATAATTAATATTAAGATATCCTATAATTCAGTTCAAGTAATAAATTTATTACTTGTCATGAGTTCAAGTAGGGTTTGCATAGTGATTTAGGATATCCATTATCCAAATCTAATTATAAATATTTATTTTTAATATTAAATTTTAATTTATATACATTCTATTTTATAATTAATGTAATATTTACTAAAATTCTTTAATTATTTTCAATATGATTTAAAATTTATTTTTTATGAACTAACTAACTTTAATTTATTATTTTAATCGAGTATTTAACTTTGAGTAAAAAATTTAATCCTATAACAAGCACATTACCCGTTGGATATCCCTATCTATAATTCTAATTTTAGAATTATATTTTACTTCGAAATTTGTTCATGTTTTAATTGCTTTTGGGGATTTAATTATTTTCAAATTGGGGTTTTACTATAACACCATATGCTTTTAAGAATATCAATATCCAATTTATTGATATCGTACATACAAACATATTTCAAGGCATGTGATGATTTTATGAGGATATTAAATTATCATTTTATATTAGTATAGGGTAACAGAAATAAGATTTCCCTAAACATTTATGTAAATGTCTCACAATACAATTTACTCGTATAAAATACACTTTCTTTTTCTATATTATAAAATTTATTTTTCATGATTAGTTTTATTATTTCATATGAAAAAGGATTTAAAAATTATATCATAAAGAATTTTTCAAACTTAATTTGAAATACATCAAATTCTAAACTTTTATCTTAATCTCGATAAAAATTAAAAAGGGTTAAGTATTTAGTGAGCTATGAGGGCGGGTGAGTTGTGCAGAGTAAATTGGGCCGAGTTAATGGATTTGTATTAAGTTGGCCAGCACTCGAAGAAATGAAGTGGGCAACTGGACGTGGGACCGTTAGCCCAGTTTAAAAAGCCTAGGCCCAATTCCGTATTTCAAATTTTGCATAAATTATAATATATAATATTTACGATAAAGTATTTTTTGAAACAGAAAGATAGATATAAAACAAATAAATATTAATATTAATATTGTTATATTATTATGAGTATTTACTTCAATTCGAAATTGAAAAGGAGATCGGACGGCGTCCTCACTGGAATCTGAGAGAGAAGAGATTGTTACTAGTTCAAGTTCATTACTAGGAAAACTTGTTCTGTCGATTTATTAGTTCAAATAGAAGAAATATTTATCTTCTGCTAGAGGCTAGAGAATGTTTCTGTAGTAGATAATCCCTCAGTATAGCAGTAAGCAAGCCCTAGAAGTTGGAGGAGGCCGTGAATTTGATGGGAGCTGATATCCGGCGCCACCAGCAGCAGCGGCTTTTGGGTGTTTGCAGAGCTAGGGTTTTGTTTAGAGCTTAGGTAGATACAAAGGAGAACCAAAGATATGGATGGTGGGCGGAGAATAGCGGTGAGCCCAAGGCCTTGCAGCGGACGGAGAATAGTCGCATCCAAGAAAAGAGGGAGAGCGGATTCCTTCGTTAACAGCGTCAAGAAACTTCAGCGAAGAGAAATCTGCTCCAAGCGACATCGTGCTTTCTCCATCACCGACGCCCAGGAGCGCTTCCGTAACATTCGCTTGCAGGTTCTTTCTTTTACTTAGTTAACCTAACCTTACTCCTTTAATTATTACTATATTTTTGCGGCAATTTCTCTTTTATATGGCAATTCATGTATGGATTTTTTTTTCTTTCTTCTTGTTTTCTGTCCTGTGTTTTCCCCTAATTAGGATTTTTTTTTTTCATTTAGGGAGCATAAACTTAAATTCATCTTTTTCCTCTTCTTCTTTCTCTTTGTTGTTCAAGTTTGTATGAGAATTCTACTTTATAGTATAGGGTTTCAGTTGAAGTATCTATGTACTCATGCTTCCAAGTCCAAACCTTAGCTTAACCCTAGTTGCAAATTTGTGGAAGGGAACAAAGGGAACTCTAGCTTTGCATCGTTAATGTTCAAATCAATTTGATACATCTTATATGTTTAATAGTTTCTACTCATGCTGACGATTTTAATGTTACTTTATGAGATATTGTTGCAAACCTTATCCACTTTTGTTATTGTTGAAAGTTTGATGATTTTTATATTTATGGCTGTTCAAGTCTTTAAGATGATTAACAGTACAAGCCACACAAAAGGTTGAAACGGTGGACTATTTGTGTCAAAAGATCCCTGCTGATGATTATTCCACAAATGATAAATCTTTACTTGAAAAATTTGAGTGAGACGCGTGGTGTCAAATACGTAGGTTGATATCGAAAAGTAGATGCTTTATATGCATTTGCTGGTATTCAGAAAAAACTCATTACATCTCTGCTATTTAAAGAAGTTCGCCTTGGTTGGATAGGAATACGTGTATTTATTTCTGCGTTTAGAAGGAGATAGAAAAGGGCTATTCTTTCTTTTTATTTAGTTATAAGTTTATCAAACAAAAGATTAGTTTCAAAGGTCCATGGATGATATGTTACTTGTGTAGCCGTTGGGACATATCTGTGCTTTGCTGTTCTTATTGAGCTTGCTTATTAAATTTATGTTGGTAATATATTGCATATATATAGGAGGAATATGATACTCATGATCCAAAAGGACATTGTTCTATGGTATTACCGTTTCTGAGGAAGAGGTCAAAGATAATTGAGATTGTAGCTGCACGGGATATTGTCTTTGCTCTTGCCCAGTCTGGCGTATGTGCGGCATTTAGTCGAGGTAGGAACCGAGTTTGACACTTCTAAACTTATTCTGGATGGCCTTGTCTATTTCTGTTTGCATCCAGAATCAGATTGGGAATCTTGATGTTTTTTGTTGTTGGATGCAGAGACTAATCAAAGAATATGCTTTCTAAATGTCACCGCTGATGAAGTTATACGAAGCTTGTTTTATAACAAAAACAATGATTCACTTATCACGGTCTCAGTATACGCTTCAGACAATTTCAGCTCCTTGAAATGCAGAAGCACGAGGATTGAGTATGTCAATCATTTTTCATCACTCTACATCCCTTACCTTATCCCAACTTGAGCCAATAGGAGAAAAAGAGAAAGAAAATGTGGAATACTGCATCTGGGCATTGTAATGTTTAATGTTAATTTGTTTTTTTCCTGAAACGATTCTGTTTTATGACAGATACATACGGAGAGGTCAACCTGATGCTGGTTTTGCTCTTTTTGAATCTGAGTCACTGAAATGGCCTGGTTTTGTGGAGTTTGATGATGTGAATGGGAAGGTACTCACATATTCTGCACAGGATAGGTAAGTACTCATTAATATGACTGCCCTTTTGTGCTAAACTATAATAATTGGATCCATAACTAGATTCATGAGTTTGATATGTACTGTTTTTGTTTTTCAATCAGTATATACAAGGTGTTTGACCTCAAAAATTATACGATGTTATACTCCATATCTGATAAAAATGTTCAAGAGATTAAGATCAGGTAATGCTCTTACATGCTGGTTGTATCTGCTAGCTAGAGAAATAAAGATTCATTTATTGATAGAAAAAGGGTGACCTTTATGATTTTCTTTTATTCTTTTGTTTGTATCAATATTTGATAATTTTGGCTCCTTTTGGTTGTTGCTTTTACTACTAGCTTTCTACTTCTTAAAAAGTAAAAACAAATGATAGATGGCAAAAAATTGGTGCAAGATGAGAGAATGATTAAAATGAAAGGGTCTTAGCATAACTGTTCTCTTCAAAAGTAAAACAATGCATTCTGTTCTCCAGAAAAGAATTACAGTCTTTTTAATAATTCATAATTATTGTTTAGTCCAAACAAGAATTTGCCATTTGCTCCTGGAAGCATAAAGTAAGTGCTAAAAGTAACAAGCAAATGGTGCCTTAACTTGTTTGCTTTTGATGGTGTCACTTTATTGACTTTGTTTCCACTATATCTTCTTAAATAGTCCAGGGATCATGTTATTGATTTTCACTAAAGTCGGTGGCCATGTTCCTCTTAAGATTCTATCAATAGAGGATGGTACTGTTCTCAAATCATTTAGTCATCTTCTTCACCGGAATAAGAAGGTGGATTTTATTGAACAGTTCAATGAGAAGCTTCTTGTCAAGCAAGAAAATGAAAACCTCCAGATTCTTGATGTAAGTATTGTTGTCAATATATTGCAATCTTATTCATATATTAAAGCTAAAAGAAATGTAATGTGGGTTGTATTTTTGTCAATATATTGCAATCTTATTCATATATTAAAGCTAAAAGAAATGTAATGTGGGTTGTATTTTTGTCAATATATTGCAATCTTATTCATATATTAAAGCTAAAAAAAACTGTAATTGTGCAGGTCCGCAATACTGAGCTAACAGAAGTTGACAAAATTGAATTTAAGACACCGTCAGCATTTATATTTCTGTATGAGAACCAGTTATTCTTGACATTTAGAAATCGGACAGTGGCTGTGTGGAACTTCCGTGGAGAGCTTGTAACTTCATTTGAGGATCACCTTTTGTGGCATCCTGACTGCAACACTAATAATATATATATCACAAGTGATCAGGATCTCATTATCTCTTACTGCAAGGCTGATTCAGATGATCCATTGTCTGAAGGAAATGGTCTGTATATTCTTTCTTTAAACTTGATATTTTCTGGAAAATACAACATTAATATTCTTTGTTTCCTGTATCTTCTTTTGTTCTGGAAATCTTTATCTTATATTCCATTTTATGTTTTCTTATTTATCTCTGTCTTGTCAATTTGAAAATTTGATCTGGATTGAGGCTAAGCTTGTTGTTTTGGTCAACTGCTTGCCTAAAGCTTATCGAAACAGTAAAGTAGAGAAGAGCAGTTGCAAAGAAATTTTACTTAGTAAAAATTAATTCAAATACATCAGTGAAGGGGTTTCTTTTATCATCAATTTTACATTACATTGTAAAAGACTGTAAATTTTTTTTTGAAAAATAAAAAGACAAAAATTGCTTTCGTATCCTAACGATTTTTTTATAAATGATTTAAATGCCTTGTTGAATTGTTCTTTCTTTATTGTTTGTTGGCCTTTTTGGCAAATTATTGATTTGGGTAGGTGAAGGGCATGGAGTTGCATTTTTATGAGTTTTGTTAGGCTTGGCTAGCCTTTTTCAATTGGATTGTGGAAAGTTTTCATGGTTTCCTAGTGGTTCTGAAAGGATATATGCATGCTGGAGTTCAGCCTATATAATGAAGGAGAGGAGAAAACGGGGAACAGGTGGGGAGGGGATTAGGGATGGTTTTATAGTGATTTGAGAAACATGGAATGTGGAAAAGGTGCCACCTGGATTTGTTATACCATTATCTGTGCATCTAACCAAGTTTTTACATGTGTGGTGTGGCAGGGTCCATCAATATCAGCAATATATTGACTGGGAAATGTCTTGCTAAAATAAGAGCAAGCAACAGCTTCCCTGTGGAAAACAAATGCAGCTACGGTTATGGTTGCAGCAGTTCAAAGAAGCAGAGCAATATGTCAAGAATTAGAAGCACGGTGGCGGAAGCGTTGGAAGATATTACTGCTCTTTTTTACGATGAGGAGCGGAATGAGATATACACGGGGAATAGGCATGGTCTAGTTCATGTGTGGTCTAACTGATGGGGTTTGATGTGATTAGGAAATGTAATTTACTTGCGTGGAGGTTGAGTTGGTTGTGAGTCTCACGAAACTGTACCATTATTAAGTGTTATTGTATCAATTCATTTTGTTTCCGATGTTAATTCAGCCCAAGCCCTAGCCCTTTTGTGTTGCATTGTGTTAGCATTTGCGAATGAGATGTTGCGTAGAAGGGAGGGGGATATTTGGAGAGTTTGCTTCTTGTGTTAGGTAAGGGAGGAAATGGATATGAGAAGCAAAGATGGTGGCATGTGGGGTTGATGAAATCAATTGCAACTGCAGTTGCTGGGATGAAGAATGAATGAATGATGAATATTGTTTGTAAGTTGCGAGAGAAAATACTTTGGCAACGGACAAGGTGCGCTCCAGACCAAAGCAGACCAGACCTGGTCATTGATCAGTGATCAATCAATTATTATATCGTCACATGACCACGTGCGCCACTTTCCTTTCATCCGTTCTCCCCTTTATTCCATTTTCATTTACTACGACTATTTTATTTTATTTATTTAGATACGAGAGAGAGCGAGAGCGAGAGAGACTTTACTGTTTCATTGTTTCTTCTTGAGATTATTATCTTCTTTTTTATTAGGAGATGTCTTCTTTAGAAGATATTTTAACATATTTAAAGTGTTGAGTGTGGACCAAGTGTAGTACCACTCTATAACAAAACCATTTTCAGTCTTCTGATACGTATTAAATTTAAAATTTTGAATATATGTTATTGATGTACTAAACTTTTTGTAGATCTGATTTGATTAGATTTAAATTGGAGGTTGGAAAAGAAAGAAGAAAATATGAGTGGTGGAGAAAAAGACAAAAGGAAAAAGTTGAATATGAATCCACATATTGAGGTGGTAGGGGAGCGTGCAGATGACGCGTAGGAGGAGAGGAGCGGCAATGGCCAGCGGTGACGTTATCCTTACTCCCTTGCCTTACTCACCTTTATTACATTACTTCGTGGTAATTATACAAGTACTAATACTTACCATTATTACATTACATCATGGTAATTATACAAGTACTAATATTATTAATTAATGTTGGTTAGACAGACTTATTTAGATGATTTTTTTTTTTAAAAAAAAAGCTACAGACTTGATGGATTTTGCAATCAAATCCACGCGCCTTTTACCTGCTAACTGCTTTTTAATTTTTACTTTTTCTTTGACTTTATATATATGTATATATAGTTGTTTTAATTTTGATGGATAAAGAGTAACTATTATTATTATACGTAATTAATTTATTAGTGTTTTTATTTTTATTTTAAAGAAAAGCTGCACAAATAGTACATTTAATCCATGATCCATCCGTCCATTTCCAATTTTGCGTCCATCAAATCAAATAGGAACAAGTAGTAGTAGTGGTGGCGGTATGAAATAGAGAGGTGAGGAGAGGAGAGGAGAGGAGAGGAGTCGCCATCCATCCATACATCCAATACCAAAAGGAAAAGGCAATATATCCAGGTCCAGCGTCCAACGTCTGTTTGTCGTTGTCTTTCGTTCTTTCCTTCTCCTCCATCAATCTCTCTCTATCACCAACACATATTGATTTTGTTTCTTTCAAGACCAGACATCAGCTTAGCTCAAAGTCGCCGCTGCACCTGCGCTGCTTCACTCTCCGCAAAGGTACATTTTTTACTTTGAAGGAAACCAATCCTCCATTTTGCATTTCTCCATTCTGTTTTCTCTTTTGCTCTCACTTTCACTTTCACTTTCACTTTCATTTGCAATTACAATTACTACTACAAGGTGTAACTAAGGTCAAGTCCACACCACTTGTGCTCACTCTGTCGGTGCTCCCTCTTTTTCTTCCAGATCCGACTTGACTGCACCTGGATTTTTCCATCTCATTCACCCTTTAAGCTCCCATTTCGTACTTACTTTTCTCTCTGTGTGTGGGTCAAAGATGGACGGTGGAATACATGGAGATGCGCCCTTAGATTACGCCACCATTCAGATTCTGCCTTCTCAAAACAGGTTCTCTCTCTCTCTCTCTCTCTCTTCAAACTGCAACTGCATCAGCATCTGCGTCTGCGTCTGCATCTGCATCTGCATCTGGGGACGGGACCACTCACTTAAGATGCATCCTCTTTCTATTTATAGGAATTCATTCTGTCGAATGTTCAATCAAATTCTCTATTTCGATTTTAGATTGATTTAGATTTCTCAAGTCTCTTCGGTTTCAGATGTACAATGCTATCGTTGCCTGCTTAATTTTTGTCAAAGCTTCTTCCAACTGTTGTGCCCATACCCCATATCAGCACCACCACTCAAATTCTCTAACTCATCCCCTCAAGCCTCAATTATGGGCTTTTTGGTGCGCAGTTTTTCTTTTCCAAAACCCAGCTTTCTCTCCATCTATATTTATCAATAAAGCGCCACATTTCACTCTCTTCTGTTTGTTACTAGTTACTACTATTCTTATAAGCTTGGTTTGAGAATTTGAACTTAAAGGAAGGGATTTCGATTTCAAATTTAGCATAAATAATGTGGAAAGCACATGTAAATACGACTTTTGTGATTACGGTTATAATCATGGATTTCTTGGCATCCCTATTTAGTGATGAATTTTAAATACTTTATGAATTTGTGAATTTTAAATTCATCTTCTTATACTCTTTCAAATGTATAGGTATATTGAATCTTAAATAATTTCTACATGGTGTGTGCATTTCATCCTCACAATTTATATAACATATCAAATCCTAATTCATACTCCTGAATTCATGTTTCCAAATATAGTAGAAGTGAATTTCATTCACCACTTAATTTTTGTGGCTTATCATTGTTAAGAATAATGTTTCAAATTTTTGCATGGTGTCTTAGGTATGAGGCATATACATGTCATGACAACAAAGTAGAAAAACTGGTTGTTGGGGTTCTGGAAAAACTCTTGCCACATTTACCCGGAGTAAGCAACTTGTACACCAAAGGATTCAATGCTAACTTCAAACTCCAACCACCTGAGAATCTAAAGAGTGCTGCATGGTTTACGAAATCTACTTTGAGCAGGTTCTTAATTGTTTTACTACCTTAAGCATTTCACATTTTCCACTTTTTTCATTCTGGTCAGTATATTGTTAGAAAGCAGTGGGTGCCTACTGTCCTTACACTGTTGTACTTTCTCAGGTTCCTAGATATTGTCGGTTCAACGGATTTAGTAGATACTGTTAAAGTTATTGAAGGTGAGATGTCTCAATTGGAGGAAGCTAGAAAATTTCATCTTTCTCTATACGCTAAGGTAAGATCTTGTGTCCTTCAGTGTGTGTGGATTTTTATTCATGTAGGAGTCCTCAATAACAAAAATTTCATCTTCTTAGGGTCATGAAGATCATATTGAAAGCAGCGAAACAGGTAAATCTTATGTAGAAGGAAATCAGAGTAGGACACTAGTCATTGCCTTGATATATTCCCTTATTTTCATAGCCTGTTTGTTTGTTTGTTTTTTCCTAAATGTTACAATCTTCTTAAATACTTTGATACAGTAGGAGTATTATTCCTTGTATTACTTTCTATCTGTTCATATTCATATAGCAAATAGACTGAAAAGCTTCAACTTTAGTATTCTTTTGATTAAGGTTTCCTTTTAAACTAATTGGGGACATAAGTTGTATCCCTTTTCTGTCTTGCCAATCTCCTTAATTTTGTGTTGCATAAATGGCGCCTAAATGCTTTGAGAGATTTTATGGTTCTCTTTCCTTGTTCAACAGATATCTGCAAATCAGTAGACGTGGTCCTGGCATCCAATGTAACCACTATTCTTTACAACTTGTTGTAATCAATTTTTTCTTCTAGGTTCTTAGGAGTTGATCTTATTATTCTACATGTTATTTCACCATAATTTATTGTGGTCACTAATATATGCATTTGACCTCAGCAGTCCAAAGTCCAGAATTCATCATCAGATACCTCAAAGTATGTTCACTTCTATTAATATATATATATATATATATATATATATATATATATGGTGTTAGTTAGTTAGTGTGTTTTAGTTTTCCTGCAAGTCTGACCAATCTTTGGAAATTTTATTGCTAGAAATGAGCTCTTACGTGCTATGGACTCAAGACTCACAGCGTTAAGAAGTGAGTTAGTTGCAGCTTTTAACCAGGCAGTTGGAGAAACCTGCTCCTATGAAGAAATCACTCATCTAGCAAAATTTTCTGAAAATTTTGGAGCAAATGATTTAAAGTAAGTTGCCTTCCAAAAGAAGCATGGGACTTTTAAATTCTGATTTGCCCAAAGAATTTGTAAATGCAATCCTTTCTTACCAAAATTTTGGTCCCAAATTTTTACAACATTTTTTCAAATAAATTATAGGCAAAAGATAATCTTGTTAGTATCTACTACAGGAATTTTTTGTGCATGTTCCTAGAGCTAAGTCCAAAGAGCCAAGCTGCTAATCCCCCAGATGATGAAAAGTCTTCATTTAGTCGTGCTTCAGTTAATGACAGCATAATTAAGACTGATGGCAATAGTCAAATATCAAAGCCAGTATGTGCAGAAACACCAGTTAAATATGGTGTTTCACCAGCAAAAGTTGCCCAGGTTGAACGTCAGAGCTCAACAGAAAGTGAGGAATCTTCTAACTCAAGTGATGAGAATCAAATGTCTGCAGAAAGAAGTCGAGCTCTTATAAGATCTGCATCGCCTAGACGGTCAGCATCTCCCATGCGAAGGGTTCAAATAGGGAGGAGTGGCTCGCGTAGAGCCCCTGCTCTGACCATTAAGAGCCTTAGTTACTTTCCTGCGAGAGAAAAGATATTTTCTCATAGAGATGTAGCATCAGATGATAGTGAAGAGGAAGGATCTGGACAGAGTAAGAAGCCTGAGGGTAACGTTCGGCGTATGAGTGTTCAAGATGCAATAAATCTTTTTGAAAGTAAACAAAGGGATCAGGTTTCTGATATGCCAAAAAAGAACTCATTAACAAACATCTCTCTTGGTGCTAGTAAGTCTGTATTGAGAAGATGGAGTGCAGGTATGGGTGAATCATCCTCCCAATGCCAATTGCAGAATGCTTCTGAAGATCCTGTTCCAGAGCCTCCTGATAATGTCATTGATAATGATATCATGGAGAGGTCAGCCGGAGTTGATTTGGAATCTGATTCTAGAAGTGGAGGTCAGATCATCAATGAGACCATTGATGTGAACTTAGAAAGGCTGGACGAGAGCTCATGTAGTCCAATAGATGTTCAAGAGGTCACAGATAAAATCCAAGAAGATGAAGCTAATGAAAGGTCAAATAGCTCAGCTGAATGGAGTAGACAGAAGGAAGTGGAGCTAAACCAAATGTTCAAAAAAATGATGGAAAATCAGCCTGTTAGCTGTAGGAAGCCTCAAACTAATATCAGACAAAATTTGCCTCCGGAGCAGAGAGGTGGATTTTATGACCATTACAAGGCAAAGAGGGATCAAAAACTGAGAGGTGAAAATTCTGGAAAGCGTGCTGAAAAAGAAGCAAAATTTAGAGCAATGCAGAAGGTTCTTGATGAGAGGAAAGCTGAAATGGCTTCCAAAAATGTGAATAATTTTTCTAAAAAGGATCCTTTAACAAAGTCCCAAAAATCTGTTAAGAATCCACAAAAAGTACTTAAGAGTCCTTCTCAGCCTGCTAATCCAAGGAAAGAAGCCACAAAACCTTCAACTGTGAAGAAGGTTTCATCAAGAACATCCCCCTTGCCCGCTACTCGTAAGTCATGGCCTTCGACACCCTCACCAAGAACAACAGGGATATCACCTGCTAAAACTTCTGGTGGAATCTCTTCTGCTGGCACTACACCAACACATCGGAAACCTCAGTCAGCACAATCAGTACCTCGACCAAGTTCTAAAGTGGAAAGCGCCCAGCCAGAAAGAAAAAATGTAAAGGCAACCCAGGCTGATAAACGAGGTTTAAAGAGTGTGAATGAGAAGCAGCAACAAAGATTGATGAAAGGCAGCAAAACACCAAAGACAAAAGTTGCCGCAGCACCTGGAGACTCTTCCAGTATGGTTCCAGCAAAGCCTAGTTTGTATAACAAGATGACCAAGAAAAGTAGTGTAGTTCCGCTGGAAGCAAAGCCATTTCTCCGTAAAGGTTCAGGATTTACCTCTAGTGTTGGTCTCGTTAACAAGATAAAAAATCCCTCTCTGTTGGAGGACTCTCTGAAAACCACTGAAAATTCAATTGATACTCAAGAGAGTGATGTGATTGTTAATGCTTCTGTCCTGGTGAATGAGCATCAGGATCAGGATATTTCATCACTGGATCATTGTGATGATGATATTCAGTTAGAAACACAAGTAAATGGCCATCAGAAATCTGATGTGATTGAGAGCATTGATGAACTTGCTCCTGATGTTGATGATGGCTTAAAAAATATTGCTGAGTCTTCAAAATGTGAGGAAGAATTAACCATCTCCCCAGCTGCTTGGGTGGAAATAGAAGAGCATCAGGACCTGCCTAACCAATGTGATGACAACACAGGTGAAAATACATCTTCAGCAAGCATTGCTCCTGTTGGATCGGCAAGTCCACGGGTCCGTCACTCTCTGTCACAGATGCTGCAAGAAGAAAGTAGTGAAGCTGATACTACTGAATGGGGAAATGCTGAAAATCCGCCTGCAATGGTCTATCAAAAAGATGCACCCAAGGGACTGAAGAGGCTGTTGAAGTTTGCTCGGAAGAGTAAGGGGGATGCAAATATAACTGGTTGGTCTAGCCCATCAGTCTTTTCTGAAGGAGAGGATGATGCAGAAGAATCAAAAGCTATTAATAAGAGAAATGCTGATAACCTACTGCGAAAGGCTGCCCTTCAGGCAAAGAACTATGGGCAACAAAAGATGTCGTGTGAGGGCTATGAAAATCATTTGGATGCTCATGAGCTCCCATCTGGTATATTCTCTCTTTGCCATATGCATTACATGCTTCTTTTCTATCAAACTGTTTCTCAAATAGAAAGAATCTAGATGGTTACGGGTCAAAAGCATAGAAATAGCTGCTTTCATGCTTGTGGCATATCATTCTATACCTTGTCTATTTTTGCTTCTTTGCTCAACTTTCTGGGAAATTCCAAAATACTTGTGAATATTTACCATTACCTGACTCTTCACCGAGTCTCACTATGAAAGTATTCTGGATTTTGTGCATGCAGCTCAATCAGGCATCAGCACATTTGATGCCCACAAAATGCACAAGGGCAGTGTCTCAACTGCAGCCTCCACTACTAAAGGTCATTTTCCATCTTCATTACTCTCTTGCTGTTTCCTTTGTTCCTTTTCCTTTCAATTTTCTGGAATAATTGTTTATTCTGTTTTTACTTGGCTGCAGTATGATTTGTAGTTGCACATTCCAATCTTTTTTTACCATGATTGTGTTTCAGGGACAAGGTCATTCTTCTCCCTTTCAGCATTTAGGGGTAGCAAACCAAGTGAGATGAAGCTTCGCTAAAACTAGGATGATTACAAAAGTCAAGGTTATTGACATATGCTCGCTTGCAGTCTTAGGCTAACTAAGCTTTGCTGGAGGCCAAAATTTCCTCTGCTTTTCTCTTATCATTTTTCTGGTGTATTGTTTTGCATGTCAGCCGCCAGGGATCATGTCTATGCTTGGGTTTTGTGTTGGTGGGGTGTGCATGTATATACAGTACGTTGCAGTATTAGGATTTCCATCCTGCTAAACAGATTGTTCCATGTTAACCACTATGTTGAGGACATGAAACAATGATGAATTAATTGATTTTGTTTGGTACGAGCACATTATAACAGCGTTCAAACTTTTCAAGCCTTTGTTCCCTGAAACCCTGTAGACAGCCAGATTCTTATATCACTACATGGAAGCCTTGGGACACTAAGCACACCGTGACTGGCATGCGTATGGTGACTGGCAACCATATAACCTTGGATTCCCATTTGTTGACTCAACTAGTTCCTATGGTTGATCAAAGAATCTGCAGTTTTCATTCTTCCAAGGCTGGGCCTTTCACTTATTTGCTTCAGCAGCTACTGGATTGGAGAATTTCCAGCATAACACATTCCTTTTAACACCATGTGTTTGTATTGGAATTGCTTTCAGATTCGGAAATGAAACGGCAAGCGTGTAGTTCAAACTTCAAACTTCAAAGTGTGAAGCTGTATAAATAATTATAGTTTAACGACTTGCGTGTCCAGCTTAGCTTATGAAACAGCTTCTCATGATTAATAGAATGAAAAAAAGAAAATTAAACATAAAATCCTATTACATTGTACTCTTAGAAGAACTCCCAATCTTGAGCAACATCTTAACAGGTTTGAAATAGATGATATCTGTCTTCAGTTCCCTCCTTTTTTATTTTTAGGTGAGCAGTAATAAAATTCAGCATGAACAATTGAACAACTCCCAGAGTTCAGACCAAGTTCAAAAACCAGTGAAGATAAGCATAAAGAGGAACTGGAACACCCACCCCCCCTTCGTTTTCCTCCTCTACCTTCCCTTTCCTGGCTTCACAACATATTAACCATTTCTACCCTTTAAGCTAAAAGCACAAAGGTCTGTCCTTTTGCCTCTATTGAAATGCTCAATGAAATAATAATCATGAGAATTATCACAAACAACTCTGAAACATGCATTTTCTCAGAGATATTAGGTCAGCTTGTATCTGTAGCTAAAGATATGGAAATTCACAGAAAGTTGAATTCAACAAGCATCAATAGCAAAGAAGCAGTTGAAAGCAGCTACAGCCAAGAAGCTATTCCACCGCAGTTAGCTTCATAACGCAACCATTTAATTACTCAATGACAAACAAGTTCAGTTCAAATACTGATAGATATCTCAACAGCGAAAATAATCATGATATAAAACTATTGATCAGACTTTTAATATATTTGAGAGATCCTGACTACAAGAATAGCTAGACCATTATAAAAGATAGATGAACAAAAGAGATGATTTTCAGAGTGGCAATTGAACCTTTCACCCCCGCATCACTGGTCCTAAAGATGGCTGCCCCACAATCTAATCTGATCTCAATGAATGCTGCCCTGAAAATTCAGAGGATCCAAATGGCTGCTGTCCTGCCATTTGTGAAGGTCCTGAATATTGCTGTCCTGCCATTTGTGAAGGTCCAGTATATTGCTGTCCTGCCATCGGAGGGGAACCTAATGACCGCGGTGGTGGCTGTCCCCAAGATCGAGCTTGAGGCCCAGGGAATCTCCACCTATTTTCATTTAAAACTCTATCAATCTCTTCATTCCGCCCAACTTTCCCAAAAGCCCCACGTACAAACTCCTGCAATGCAGGAGTAACACCAATGGAATACTTCATCATCTGGTCCAGTATATCTAGGGTCTTGTCCAACTCATCAGCATTGCAAAGCCCTCTGACTACAATATCATAAATAGAGGCATCCGGTTTAGGATCTTTCTCCCCCATTTTTGTCAAAAGAGATGCAGATTCCATGTTCTTGCCATTCTTAAGAAATTCACTGAAAACCTTAGCTCCAAAACTGGCAACCACCCTCAAACCAGTCTCCACCATTTTTGTAAATGACTGCAGAGCATCATCAACCCGCTCTGCTTTCAAGTATGCATCAATCATGGTTCTATACATTGGAACATCTGGCGTCAAAGACTTTCCACACAATTCTTGAAAAAATTTCTCCGCCTCAGATAGCATCCCATGCTCACAAAACCTGGTGATGATATTATTATAACCAGCAACATCCATGGCAAAAGGCTTGGATCCAGGCTTCGTGCCTACCTTCTTAAAGGTTCTAATGGCCTCCTCAATATTCCCCAACTTGAAACACTCATTCACCATGATATTAAAAGTATCTGAATTCACTGCCTGTATGTTGGGTGGGGTGTGATTGTCCAACATATCATCGAACAAGGCCCAAGCTTCTTTCGTCTTCCCATGTTTAAGCAAAACCTCCAAAAGTGCATTACAAGTAGGAGGGGGCATCTTAAATTTCCTATCCAACAACGACTTATATGAGTCCATGGCCTCCTTATCCTTCCCCTGATTAAACCACCACTCCATAAACGTAGCATTGACAACTCCATCATAAACCAAGCAACGCTCTTTCAATTCATCAAACAGCTCATTGGCCTTATCCAGATTCCCCAAATTCAAAAATCCCAATATGAGGTTGTTGAAAACCAAAGAGTCGGCACCGTGCCCTTTATTCAACATCTCCCTGAGCAGATCCACAGCTTCCCCAATCCTCCCAGCATCGATCAAGCCCTTAGTCAAGTGCCTATAAGTCACAGGAGAGGGGTTAAACGGCGCGTTTTCCAAAATCTCGTGGTAAACTCGGATAGCAGTATCAACTTCACCCGTATCGCAATAGGTATTAATCAAATTGTTGTAAGAAACAACATTTGGAACAATATCAGATTGCTTAAAGAAGAAGTGAAAGAGAGCAATTGCCTCGTTGAAGCGTTTGTTGCGGTACATGGCGGCGATGATGGCGTTGCAGGTGAAGACAGTGGGGCGAGTGGAGGAGAACACGGAGGAGCGAGCAAGGAGAGAGGCGGCGTCTAGGTCGGAGGCGCGGATAAGGGACTGAACACGGTTGTGAAGGTTAAGCCGATGCCCAACGAGGGCCGAGGTGCTGTCTGGAAGCCGCGGGGCATTGGGATCACGAGTGGGAGGGCCAGAGGGGGCAGAGGCACGGAGGGCGTGTATTGGGGGCTCTATTCGCAATCGACGCTTGCGGCGGCGTCGCTCTGCCGCGGCTTCTTCTGCGGAAGTGAAGGCGTAAGAGCGCGGGGGTGGGGGAGGAGTGTGAGCCTGAGGATTTTGGATTGGGTTTTCAGAGGCAGGGTTGAACGCTGCATTGTGGAGGAAGCAGGAGAGGGGAAGGGCCGCGTTGGGACGCTGGTGGAGGTGATGGTGGTTGAGGGAGCGGAGAAGAAGGCGGTAGAGGGACATGGCTAATGCAGAGAGCGAGTGAGAGACGAACCAAAATGCTTAAACCCTAGACAGCTGATGCCTAAACCTTAGACTTAAAACTGTCTCTGTCTCTGCTTGAGTTTTTTATGTTTTCTTTTGTATTAATAAATAAAGTTAATTTATAAATGCATGTAGGAGTGGAGAAAAAAGATCTTATATTTTTATTAATGCTTAAAACTATTATTTGAGTAATACCTATTTTGTATTTAATTTTGATTAAAATAAATAATTTAAAGATAATATCACACTTAATTTAAGTTTTTAATTAATTTTGAATTAAAAAAATTATAATATTTGATTTTTTAATGAGAATTGGATAAATTTTTTTTTAAAAAAAAGAAAAGAATGAATGATTCAAAAAGAATAATAACTAAATAACAAAAAAAATAAAATTTATTTTCAGTGAGAATATTTTATGCAAGTTAAAAAAATTTGAGCTGTGAAAGTAGGCAAGCCAAGCCTATCACAGAAAAGAAAGCAGTTAAGAATGGAAAAGCTTAGATGTTTGGCTCCACAGAGCGTGAGGCGGAGGGTGGCAGAGAGCAGTGCTGATGATCTTCCTTCATTATCGTACTCCCTTGTTGACCTGTTTCTCAGTTTGCCGGAATTTCATCAGTTGATCGGAGAGTTGAAAGAGGAAGACCAGTCTGCTTTGGACTCGAAATAAAAGGGCAAAAATCTTGTTGTGAGTCTGTCACCTGTGCTCTACTAAGTGTGTGTTTGTTTTTGGGTAGAAAATGGACCTCCCAGCGTAATACCATCTCACAATTTTCCGTTTTGTTATATGCCATTAAGTAGAGTAGAGTAGAGTGATGTTTATACCCACACAAAATGAGATGAGATGTCTACAAATTAATTTAATAGAATAGATAATAAAACCAAAAAGTTATGAAAACATATATAAATAAAATCTAATCACATAATTAATAAATGTCTACAAATTTAATAGATAATAAACCAAAAAACTATGAAAACATAAATAAATTAATACATAAAATCTAATCACATAATTAGTAAATGTCTAAAATAACTTGATTCATAGCAACTAGAATAGCTTGATCCACAACGATGGGAAAAATGAATTAAGCAGATCCGATGCTTCATCATCATCTATATACTCTACGTCTTTCTTATAATCACAATTGTAAATACCTATATCAGAGACACTAACTCGAGTATAATTAAAAGGAATATCATCCGTACAATTAAGCTTGCAACTAGGGTGGTCAACTATCAAGATGGAAAAAGTGCAACAATTTCCAAAAAACAAAGAGTGATCACCCAATGATAAAATTTTCTCTCAATTCTTTGTATGCATGTCAAGTTTGAAATTTTCAAAATTTTTCGTTAAATTAACTCGTTCAACTTTTCCACTATCATAACTAACCTTATACGGATAATGTTGGCGAATTATCATACAAAGATGACCTCCCCAATCAACAATATATTTCTTCTCATCATCAGGATAATCCATTGGAGGTGGTGCAGCAAATTCAACAACTTTTGGAGATGGCCCATTTAAGTCCTCAAATAAAATAAGTTGCCCCGTACGCCGAACAGCAAAGAAATTGCCATTGATATAGTTGACATCATCCAATAGACAAGCATCGTCCAATAGAGAGGTATCATCCAATAGAGAGAGGTAAAAGAAATTTGAGTCCATGCTTGATCACCGGGTTTTGCAAAAGCTAACGAATCCATCTCCCCATAAACTCTATGTCCATAAATTATCATAACAATACAATCAGAGGAAGTTGGACTCGAGGATAATAAGACTTTGTGTATAAAATATAAACGCAATTGTTGTGGTGTATGGTGCGTTATATCATAGTCTAAGGTTCGTTGTGATGGAAGGGAGATACTTGCTCTCGATAAAGGATTAAACAATCCAATTTCAAGATCAAGGCCGTAATTGACCAACCAACCAAAAGGAGTGCCCCAGCATCTCTTTCCTCGGATCTCCGGCAGTTCAAGCTCAAGGATAGTTTCTGTTGCACCAATATTAAAACAACGTCTATCACTATTCTTTTTCTCTGCAAGCATAAAAAATTATATGAAAATTGATTTTTTCATTCTTCAGTGAAGCTTGCCAAGATCGACAAACTGCGCCCATCCGAACACGATCTTGAAAAGAGTAAGTTTTATCGGCAATGGATCTTAACATCTCACCTACAATATTACCCCAATCAGCGACTTGTTCTTTCATGAGAGACATGATGAAGTAGAAAAGAGGAGCAATTTGGTTTTCTTTCTTTCTTTGCAGGATAGTTAATGATTTGGGTTGTGACTCCTAACCTCATCTTTTATACATGATCTTTCCTATTCCTCGTAGAACCTGAATTGACTTATAGTACATTCTAAATAGGAATAATGAATTTAATTGCATTGATGAAGTAAAAGTAGTGCTGTCTAAGGACTCTTGAAACTCGGAGGAAGGGAATTCGCATGAAAAGTTAATTAATTAAATTTGAGCAGACATGCGGAGGCTGCTCTGAAAGTAGGCAAGCCTATCGCACAAGAAAGAGAGCAGTCGAGAATGGAGAAGCTTAGATGTTTGGTTCCAGAAAGCGTGAAGCGGAGGGTGGCAGAGAGCACTGCTGATGATCTTCCTTCAGTTTCATCTTCCCTGGTTCACTTGTTTCTCAGTTTGCCGGAATTCCATCAGGTGATCGGAGATTTGGCAGACCCCGGCCCAAACCCAAAGAGAAAGGCCGGTCTTTGCTGCAAGAACAAGGAGGCTGCTTTGGACTTGAAACAAAAGGGCAATCAATGCTATTCCACTGGAGATTACTCCCAGGCTTTGCGTTGCTATTCCCAGGTCTTTTCTTCTTTTATATTCCATTAATGATTGAAATAAATACGTTAAAGAATTTGCCTTTCTTATTTTTCTATCCAAAAAAATAAAAATCCCTTGTTTTTTGCTCGAGCAACAGGCGCTTCGTGTTGCTCCCATTGATGCCGACGACACGGGCAAAAATCTTGTTGCAACATTGTATTTAAATCGAGCTTCCTTATTTCACGTGAGTCTGTCACTTGTCACTGCCAAATTCTATTTTTGTTTTCCTCTTGTGCTCCACTACAGCCACCCTTTTTTGGTCATCCAATTCTAAGAGAAAACAAGTCTTTTCCATTGTTAATTTCTCTAATGTGTTTGTTTTTCGGTAGAAAATGGACCTCCCAATGGAGTCTCTCCGAGATTGCAGCAGGGCTCTTCAAATTTCTCCTTGCTATCCAAAGGTACATATCATTTGCTGCTTCCCATACACAGTTATTAATATGGCTTTCTGTTGTGCCAAACCACATATGCCATTTCTTTCCTTTTATTTCTTTCTGCTTCCTGCTTATTCCACCAAACTACTCGGTGGCAGTGACAAATCTTTATCACAGGCGTGGTATAGGAGAGGCAAGGTAAATGCTACTCTGGGGAATTAAGAAGATGCGGTCCATGACTTAATTGCTGCTAAGAACATGGAGCCATCACTAGGGGGAAAGCAACAGATAGAAAGTGAACTGGATATACTTGGACAGCATCATGACAGGAAAAGTGCTAAATCAGTTCACCCTAACCAGATAAGTGTAGGAATTCCAGGTTAGATGGTAACCACTGATCAGCATCCAAATATCTCTGTTTTTGCGCTTGCATTTTTCATCAATAACCAATCCTTTTTTAAATTTTTTTTCACATTTTGCTTTCCTATGACCATTCTATTAAAAGTCATAGAGAATTTTGAAATTCTTATACTTGTTCGTTACAATTGTTTGTAATCTCTCGCAGAGAAGAATTATATTTGCTTATAAAGTCCTTATACAGGCTTTATTGCTGCCTAAACACATTGTCTTAGAGGTTTTGTAGATTGATTAGCTTTTATGTCAGTAAGCATCACAATTGTGTGATCTGCCTTGTAGTTACTTTGAGGATTGGTGTTTATTATTTATTCCAATCTTGTATTTTTTTGGTATATACTTGTAACACAAGGTGATTTTTTAAAAAAAAAATTATGAAGACAGTACAAATCATTTGTCAGATGTGCCCCACCAAATAAAACTAAACTGTGTCACAACACCAGATAAAGGAAGGGGTATGGCTTCCCAATTTGAAATTCCAGAAACAATCGGCGTTGAGTCTCATTTGCAGGTACTTTAATTCCTTTGTGGTGCAATTTGGAGTTAAGATTGGCTATACAGTAAAAGAATGAGTAGAGGCTAGCTGAATCCTCTGCTAAATACTAAAACAAAATATCTGTTTTAAATTCCTATAAAGGAATGGTTAATACATTAAATTTTTTTTTTTTTGGAATGGTTAATACATTCTAGTTAATATTCAACAATTGCCAATAATAGATGAATATATTGGTAAGGAAACAGTTGTTACTTAATTAATGTACTTTTCTCAGAAACTTAATTAAAGCATGTCTTATGGTTTTGTGAACATTATTTTGTAGTATGTAGGTTATTTGTGTGGAATTTCGTTGGTTTTTCCAGAGTTGGTTTGATGGACTATGTAACTTTTGTAAATCTCCAGTCACATGAGCTCAATGATATTGACATCAAGAAAGTAGCTCACATTTCACTTGATGAAACATGTAGTTCGCTCCGTATTGATTCTGAGTATTGCTTGAAATGTGGTTCCTGCTGCTATTTGGCTTCTATGAGTGAAGCAGTTAAAAAAGCTTGGGTTAATCTCAGAAGGTATACAGTTAATATGCACCAAGGCTTTTGTGATGTTCTCGATTATATTCTTTCTGAATCTATGGAATCACATATCAGGATCTTGGTTCTGTTTCTTTTCTTTTTTTTTTTTTTTAAATATAATCTTGTCAAGATTATAATCTCTGAGTCTAGGCTGTACTTTTCGCATTCATTTTAAATTATGTTGTAAAGCCTTAACTCATGATAAATAGATGTACATACTGCCCTACAGAGAAGCACATATGTTTTACCTACAGTTTGTTCATTGCCTAATAGGCTGCAGGATTCAATAACTTTAAAAGATATGCACGGTACTGAGCTTTCAGATGCTTTGAGATCTGTTGGCATTCTGAGATCAATGCTGCATGCTTATAACAAAGGCATTGGAGAAGTGAGTTTCATTGACTAATTATTAGCCCCTTCCCAGAAGCTCTGCCATTCTGAGTTTAATGGGAATTACAACCGATGATATGAGATGTTACCATGTATGAAATTGTCTTTTGCAGGCAGAGGACAATCTTGCACAGGCATTTTGTTTCACAGGAGATTTGCAGCCAGCAAGAGACCATTGTAAAGCATCGACTGAGGTAACTGCTTGCCAGTGCAAGAATCATATGGCTATTCAATTCTGATGAATCCAGTTATAACTGGTTATAACTGTTGGTTTATGTTAACCAGTTATAACTATTTAGTCTTTTGTTTACTGCTTTGATGTTAAGAACAATTTTTAAATCATATTAGTGCAGTTATAAGGTATCAAATGTTTCATGAATTGGTTAAATGAGAAAAGATAATGATAGTTAAGAGAAGAGGAGGAAGGAGTAAAAATGGGAAGAGTGAGTGGGGAGAGATCTACTAGAGGCTCCCAAATCATTTCACCATTTCTTCAATAAACTTTAAATGTCTAATATCAATTCTTGACATCAGAAATGTTCTGTGAATAGGGACTGTGTCAAACCTAATAAATCAAACTGGCTGTTGGGGTTCTGGAAAAACTCTTGCCACATTTACCCAGAGTAAGCAACTTGTACACCAAAGGATTCAATGCTAACTTCAAACTCCAACCACCTGAGAATCTAAAGAGTTCTGCATGGTTTACTAAATCTACTTTGAGCAGGTTCTTAATTGTTTTACTACCTTAAGCATTTCACATTTTCCATTTTTTCATTCTGGTCAGTATATTGCTAGAAAGCAGTGGGCGCCTACTGTCCTTACACTGTTGTACTTTCTCAGGTTCCTACATATTGTCAGTTCAATTGGAGGAAGCTAGAAAATTTCATCTTTCTCTATATGCTAAGGTAAGATCATGTGTCCTTAAGTGTGTGGATTTTTATTCATGCAGGAGACCTCAATAACAAAAACTTCATCTTTTTAGGGTCATGAAGATCATATTGAAAGCAGCAAAACCGGTAAATCTTATGTAGAAGGAAATCAGAGTCGGACACTAGTCATTGCCTTGATATATTCCCTTAGTTTCATAGTCTGTTTGTTTGTTTGTTTTTTTCTAAATGTTACAATCTTCTTAAATACTTTGATACTGTAGGAGTATTATTCCTTATTTTACTTTCTATCTGTTCATATTCGTATAGCAAATAGACTGAAAAGCTTCAACTTTAGTATTCTTTTGATTAAGGTTTCCTTTTAAACTATTTGGGGACATAAGTTGTATCCCTTTTCTGTCTTGCCAATCTCCTTAATTTTGTGTTGCATAAATGGTGCCTAAAAGTTTTGAGAGATTTAATGGTTCTCTTTCCTTGTTCAACAGATATCTGCAAATCAGTAGACGTGGTCCTGGCATCCAATGTAACCGCTATTCTTTACAACTTTTTGTAATCAATTTTTTCTTATAGGGTCTTTAGGAGTTGATCTTATTATTCTACATGTTATTTCACCATAATTTATTGTGGTCACTAATATATGCATTTGACCTCAGCAGTCCAAAGTCCCGAATTCATCATCAGATATCTCAAAGTATGTTCACTCCATTAATATATATATCTATATATGTTGTTAGTTAGTTAGTGTGTTTTAGTTTTCCTGCAAATCTGACCAACCTTTGGAAATTTTATTGCTAGAAATGAGCTCTTATGTGCTATAGACTCAAGACTGGCAGCATTAAGAAGTGAGTTAGTTGCAGCTTTTAACCAGGCAGTTGGAGAAACCTGCTCCTATGAAGAAATCACTCATCTAGCAAAATTTTGTGAAAATTTTGGAGCAAATGATTTAAAGTAAGTTGCCTTCCAAAAGAAGCATGGATCTTTTAAATTCTGATTTGCCCATAGAATTTGTAAATGCAATCTTTTCTTACCAAAAATTTTGTTCCCAAATTTTTACAACATTTTTTCAAAAAAATTATAAGCAAAAGATAATCTTGTTAGTATCTATTACAGGAATTTTTTGTGCATGTTCCTAGAGCTGAGCCCAAAGAGCCAAGCTGCTAATGCCCCAGATGATGAAAAGTCTTCATTTAGTCATGCTTCAGTGAATGACAGCATAATTAAGACTGATGGAAATAATCAAATATCAAAGCCAGTATGTTCAGAAACACCAGTTAAATATGGTGTTTCACCAGCAAAAGTTGCCCAGGTTGAACGTCAGAGTGCAACAGAAAGTGAGGAATCTTCTGACTCAAGTGATGAGAATCAAAAGTCTGCAGAAAGAAGTCGAGTCTTATAAGATCTGCATCCCCTTGACGGTCAGCATCTCCCATGCGAAGGGTTCAAATAGGGACGAGCGGCTCTTGTAGAGCCCCTGCTCTGACCATTAAGAGCCTTAGTTACTTTCCTACCAAAGAAAAGATTTTTTCTCACAGAGATGTAGCTTCAGATGATAGTGAAGGCGAAGGATCTGGGCAGAGTAAGAAGCCTGAGGGTAATGTTCGGCGTATGAGTGTTCAAGATGCAATAAATCTTTCTGAAAGTAAACAAAGGGATCAGGTTTCTGATATGCCACAAAAGAACTCATTAACAAACGTCTCTCTTGGTGCTAGTAAGTCTGTATTGAAAAGATGGAGTGCAGGTGTGGGTGAATCATCCTCCCAATGCCAATTGCAGAATGCTTCTGAAGATCCTGTTCCAGAGCCTCCTGATAATGTCATTGATAATGATACCATGGGGAGGTCAGCAGGAGTTGATTTGGAATCTGATTCTAGAAGTGGAGGTCAGATCATCAATGAGACTGTTGATGTGAACTTAGAAAGGCTGGAAGAGAGCTCATGTAGTCCAATAGATGTTCAAGAGGTCACAGATAAAATCCAAGAAGATGAAGCTAATGAAAGGTCAGAAAGCTCAGCTGAATGGAGTAGACAGAAGGAAGTGGAGTTAAACCAAACGTTCAAAAAAATGATGGAAAATCAGCCTGTTAGCTGTGGGAAGCCTCAAACTAATGTCAGACAAAATCTGCCTCCGGAGCAGAGAGGTGGATTTTATGACCATTACAAGGTGAAGAGGGATTGCAAACTGAGAGGTGAAAATGCTGGAAAGCATGCTGAAAAAGAAGAAAAATTTAGAGCAATGCAGAAGGTTCTTGATGAGAGGAAAGCTGAAATGGCTTCCAAAAATGTGAATAATTTTTCTAAAAAGGATCCTCCAACAAAGTCCCAAAAATCTGTTAAGAATCCACCAAAAGTACTTAAGAGTCCTTATCAGCCTGCTAATGCAAGGAAAGAAGCCACAAAACCTTCAACTGTGAAGAAGGTTTCATCAAGAACATCCCCCTTGCCCACTACTCGTAAGTCATGGCCTTCAACACCCTTACCAAGAACAACAGGGATATCATCTGCTAAAACTTCTGGTGGAATCTCTTCTGCTGGCACTACACCAACACATCGGAAACCTCAGTCAGCACAATCAGTACCTCGACCAAGTTCTAAAGTGGAAAGTGCCCAGCCAGAAAGAAAAAATATAAAGGCAACCCAGACTGATAAACGAGGTTTAAAGAGTGTGAATGAGAAGCAGCAACAAAGATTGATGAAAGGCAGCAAAACAATAAAGACAAAAGTTGCCGCAGCACCTGGAGACTCTTCCAGTTCGGTTCCAGCAAAGCCTAGTTTGTATAACAAGATGACCAAGAAAAGTAGTGTAGTTCCACTGGAAGCAAAGCCATTTCTCCGTAAAGGTTCAGGATTTACCTCTAGTGTTAGTCTCGTTAAGAAGATAAAAAATCCCTCTCCGTTGGAGGACTCTCTGAAAACCACTGAAGATTCAATTGATACTCAAGAGAGTGATGTGATTGTTAATGCTTCTGTCCTGGTGAATGAGCATCAGGATCAGGATATTTCATCACTGGATCATTGTGATGATGATATTCAGTCAGAAACACAAGTAAATGGCCATCAGAAATCTAATGTGATTGAGAGCATTGGTGAACCTGCTTCTGATGTTGATGATGACTTAAAAAATATTGCTGAGTCTTCAAAATGTGAGGAAGAATTAACCATCTCCCCAGCTGCTTGGGTGAAAATAGAAGAGCATCAGGACCTGCCTAACCAATGTGATGACAACACAGGTGAAAATACATCTTCAGCAAGCATTGCTGCTGTTGGATCAGCAAGTCCACGGGTCCGTCACTCTCTGTCACAGATGCTGCAAGAAGAAAGTAGCGAAGCTGATACCACTGAATGGGGAAATGCTGAAAATCCACCTGCAATGGTCTATCAAAAAGATGCACCCAAGGGACTGAAGAGGCTGTTGAAGTTTTCTCGGAAGAGTAAGGGGGATGCAAATATAACTGGTTGGTCTAGCCCATCGGTCTTTTCTGAAGGAGAGGATGATGCAGAAGAATCAAAAGCTATTAATAAGAGAAATGCTGATAATCTACTGCGAAAGGCTGCCCTTTAGGGAAAGAACTATGGGCAACAAAAGATGTCGTGTGAGGGCTATGAAAATCATTTGGATGCTTGTGAGCTTCCATCTGGTATATTCTCTCTTTGCCATATGCATTACATGCTTCTTTTCTGTCCAACTGCTTCTCAAATAGATAGAATCTAGATGGTTACAGGTCAAAAGCATAGCAATAGCTGCTTTCATGCTTGTGGCTCAGTATTCTATACCTTGTCTATTTTTGCTTCTTTGCTCAACTGTCTGGGAAATTCCACAATAGTTGTGAATATTTGCCATTCCCTGACTCTTCACCGAGTCTCACTATGAAAGTATTCTGGATTTTGTGTATGCAGCTCAATCAGGCATCAGCACATTTGATGGCTACAAAATGCACAAGGGCAGTGTCTCAACTGCAGCCTCCACTAGTAAAGTTCATTTTCCATCCCCATTACTCTCTTGCTGTTTCCTTTGTTCCTTTCCCTTTCAATTTTCTGGAATAATAGTTTATTCTGTTTTCACTTGGCTGCAGTATGATTTGTAGTTTGCACATTCCAATTTTTTTTTACCATGATTGTGTTTCAGGGACAAGGTCATTCTACTCCGTTTCAGCATTTAGGGGTAGCAAACCAAGTGAGATGAAGCTTCGCTAAAACTAGGATGATTACAAATATCAAGGTTATTGACATATGCTCGGTTGCAGTCTTAGGCTAACTAAGCTTTGCTGGAGGCCAAAATGTCCTCTGCTTTTCTCTTATCATTTTTTTGGTGCATTGTTTTGCATGTCAGCCGCCAGGGATCATGTCTATGCTTGGGTTTTGTGTTGGTGGGGTGTGCATGTGTATGCAGTACGTTGCAGTATTAGGATTTCCATCCTGCTAAACAGATTGTTCCATGTTAACCATTATGTTGAGGACATGAAACAATGATGAATTAATTGATTTTATTTGGTACGAGCACATTATAACAGCATTCAAACTTTTCAAGCCTTTGTTCCCTGAAACCCTGTAGACAGCTAGATTCTTGTATCACTACATGGAAGCTTTGAGACACTAAGCACACCGTGACTGCTATGCATATGGTGACTGGCAACCATATAACCTTGGATTCCCATTTGTTGACTCAAGTAGTTCCTATGGTTGATCAAAGAATCTACAGTTTTCATTCTTCCAAGGCAGGGCCTTTCACTTATTTGCTTCAGCAGCTACTGAATTGGAGAATTTCCAGCATAACAAATTCCTTTTAACACCATGTCTTTTTTTTTTTTAAAGAAAAGAATAAATTATTAGAAAAGAATAATAACTTAATAACAAAAAAAAAATTTATTTTCAGTGAGAATATTTTATGGAAGTTAAAAAAATTTGAGCAGACATGCGGAGGCTGCTGTGAAAGTAGGCAAGCCTATCACAGAAAAGAAGGCAGCTGAGAAAGGAAAAGCTTAGATGTTTGGTTCCAGAGAGAGTGAAGCGGAGGGTGGTAGAGCGCAGTGCTGATGGTCTTCCTTCAGTATCATCCTCCCTTGTTCACTTGTTTCTCAGTTCGACGGAATTCCATCAGTTGATCGGAGAGGGAGAGTTGAAAGAGAAAGACCGGGCTGCTTTGGACTTGAAATAAAAGGGCAAAAATCTTGTTGCAACATTGTATTTAAATCTTGTAGCAACCTGTCACTGCCAAATTCTATTCTTGTGCTCTATTAGTGCCACCCTTTTTTGTTCATCCAGCTCTAAAAGAAAGCAAGTCTTTCCTATTGTTAATTTCCTAATAATGTGTTTGTTTTTTGGTAGAAACTGGACCTCCCGCCGGAGTCTCTCCCAGATTGCAGCGTAATACCATCTTTACAATTTTCCATTTTTGTTATATGCCAATTAAGTAGAGTGGTGTTTATGCCCACACTAAATGAGGCTTGTACAAATTTAATAGATAATACAGCCAAAAGGCTATGAAAACATATATAAATAAATAAAATCTAATCACATAATTAGTAAATTAAATAAAACCTAATAACATAATTAGTATATGTCTAATATAACTTGATCCATAGCAGCTAGAATAGCTTGATCCACAACGGCGGAGAAAATGAATTAAGTAGATCCGGCACTTCATCATCATCTATATAATCCACGTCTTCCCTAATATCACAATTGTAAATACCTATATCAGAAACACTAACTCGAGTATAATAATAAGGATTATCATCCGTAAAGTAAATACAATTAGGCTTGCATCCAGGGTGATCAGCTGCCAAGACGGAGAAAGTGCTGCAATTCCCAAGAAACAAAGAGTGATCGCCCAATGACAAAATTCTCTCCCAATTCTTTGTATGCATGTCAAGTTTGAAAATATCAAAATCCTCCGTTAAATTAACTAGTTCAACTTTTCCACTGTCATAACTAACTTCATTTGGAAATTGTAGGCGGGACATCATACAAAGATGACCCCCCAAATCAACTATATATTTCTTATCATGAGGTTCATCTATTGGAGGTGGTGCAGCGAATTCAACAACTTTTGGAGCAGGTCCATTTAAATCCTCAAATAGAAAAAGTTGCCCCATACTACTTACAGCAAAGAAATTGCCATTGAAATAGTTGACATCATCCAACAAAGAGGTAAAAGGAATTTGAGTCCATGCTTGGTCACCGGGCTTTGCAAATGCTAACGAATCCATCTCCCCATCAACCACACGTCCATAAATTATCATAACAATACAATCAGAGGAAGTTGGACTCGAGGATAATAAGACTTTGTGTATAAAATATAAACGCAATTGTTGTGGTGTATGGTGCGTTATATCATAGTCTAAGGTTCGTTGTGAAGGAAGGGAGATACTTGCTCTCGATAAAGGATTAAACAATCCAATTTCAAGATCAAGGCCGTAAGTGACCAACCAACCAAAAGGAGTGCCCCAGCATCTCTTTCCTCGGATCTCCGGCAGTTCAAGCTCAAGGATAGTTTCTGTTGCACCAATATTAAAACAACGTCTATCACTATTCTTTTTCTCTGCAAGCATCAAAAAAATATGAAAATTGATTTTTTCATTCTTCAGTGAAGCTTGCCAAGATCGACAAACTACGCCCATCCGAACACGATCTTGAAAAGAGTAAGTTTTATCGGCAATGCATCTTAAAATATCACCTACAATATTACCCCAATCAGCGACTTGTTCTTTCACGAGAGACATGATGAAGTAGAAAGAAGAGCAATTTGGTTTTCTTTCTTTCTTTGCAGGATAGTTAATGATTTGGGTTGTGACTCCTAACCTCATCTTTTATACATGATCTTTCCTATTCCTCATAGAACCTGAATTGACTTATAGTACATTCTAAATAGGAATAATGAATTTAATTGCATTGATGAAGTAAAAGTAGTGCTGTCTAAGGACTCTTGAAACTCGGAGGAAGGAATTCGCATGAAAAGTTAATTGATTAAATTATTAATTATGATTTATTGGTATATATTATTATATTATGTGCTTTGGATTTTTTGTATTTCATCCCCCTTTAATTAATTAAAAAAATATAAATATTTGACTTTTTAATGACAATTGGATAGAATTAAAAAAAATTAAAAAGAATATAACTAAACAACAAAAAAATAAAATTTATTTTCAGTGAGAATATTTTATGGAAGTAAAAAAATTTGAGCGGACATGCGGAGGCTGCTCTGAAAGTAGGCAAGCGAGCAGTTGAGAATGGAGAAGCTTAGATGTTTGGTTCCAGAGAGCGTGAAGCGGAGGGTGGCAGAGAGCAGCGCTGATGATCTTCCTTCATTATCATCTTCTCTTGTTGATTTGTTTCTCAGTTTGACGGAATTCCATCAGTTGATCGGAGAGTTGGCGAAGAGAGAGACCGGTCTTTGCGGCAAGAACAGGGAGGCTGCTTTGGACTTGAAACAAAAGGGCAATCAATGCTATTCCACCAGAGATTACTCCCAGGCTTTGCGTTGCTATTCTCAGGTCTTTTCTTCTTTTCAATCCCATTAATAAATACGTTAAAGATTTTGCCTTTCTTCTTTTTCTATCCGAAAAATTAAAAATCCCTTGTTTTTTGCTCTGAGTAACAGGCGCTTCGTGTTGCTCCCATTGATGCCGACGACATGGGCAAAAATCTTGTTGCAACATTGTATTTAAATCGAGCTTCCTTATTTCACGTGAGTCTGTCGCTTGTCACTGCCAAATTCTAGTTTTGTTTTCCTCTTGGGCTCTACTAGTGCCACCCTTTTTTGTTCATCCAATTCTGAAAGAAAACAAGTATTCCCCGTTGATAATTTTTCTAATGTGTTTGTTTTTTGGTAGAAAATGGACCTTCCAATGGAGTCTCTCCGAGATTGTAGCAGGGCTCTTCAAGTTTCTCCTTCCTATCCTAAGGTACATATCATTTGTTGCTTCCCATACACAGTTATAAATATAGCTTTCTGTTGTGCCAAACCACATATACCATTTCTTTCCTTCCCTTCTGTGATTGTTATTTCTTTCTGTTTCATGCTTATTCCACCAAACTACTTGGTGGCAGTGACAAATCTTTATCACAGGCGTGGTATAGGAGAGGCAAGGTAAATGCTACTCTGGGGAATTACGAAGATGCGGTCAATGACTTAACTGTTGCTAGGAACATGGAGCCATCACTAGGGGGAAAGAAACAGATAGAAAGTGAACTGGATATACTCGGACAGCATCATGACAGGAAAAGTGCTAAACCAGTTCACTATAACCAGAAAAGTGTAGGAATTCCAGGTTAGATGGTAACCACTGATCAGCATCCAAATATCTCTGTTTTTGCGCTTGCATTTTTCTTCAATAGCCAATCCTTTTTTTATTTTTTTTTTCACATTTTGCTTTCATATGACCGTTCTATTAAAAGTTATAGAGAATTTTGAATTCTTATACTTGTTTGTTATAATTGTTTGCAATCTCTTGCAGAGAAGAAATATATTTGCTTATAAAGCTGCCTAAAAACATTGTCTTAGAGGCTTTGTAGATTGATTAGCTTTTATGTCTGTAAGCATCACAGTTGTGTGATCTGCCCTGTAGTTACTTTGAGGATTGGTGTTTATTATTTATTCCATTCTTGTATTTTCTTGGCATATACTTGTAACACAAGGTGCTTTTTTTTTTTTTTTCTAAATTATTAAGACAGTACAAATCATCTGTCAGATGTGCCACACCAAATAAAACTACACTGCGTCACAACCCCAGATAAAGGAAGGGGTATGGCTTCCCAATTTGACATTCCTCAAGCTTCCTTGATTCATACTGAAGAACCTTATGCTGTGGTATGAACATAATTATTCTAGATATTTTATTGTTGGTTTATCATTTAAGTTTAAATGGTTTTAAATTTGAGTAGGTATCGCTTAATGAGTACTTAGAAATATACTTTTATCAAATATACATATTTTCCATACAATAGCTTTGGTCCTGGGAAATATCATTATTTATAGCATACAGTGTCGTATTTGCTTCTTTCTCTTAGTAGACTAGTATTGATTGGTATTACCACTCTCCTTGTGGTTTGTGGTTTGAGCATTAGACTTTACCACCTTAATAATTTAATTCATTAACTTTATTACCTAAACAATTTTACTTCGATACATTTTTTTTTTACTACATGAGCTCAGAGCATTATACTGTACCTACCCTTGGTCCAATTTTGCTAATGAGGAATATAACTTTGCTTGATTATAAAATGTCCAGGTCATTTTGAAGCATTGCCGGGAAACTCATTGCCATTATTGCTTGAATGAACTACCGGCAGATACTATCCCCTGTATTTCATGTTCAATGCCATTGTACTGTTCCCAGCATTGCCAAGTGAGAGCAGGAGGACAAATACACTTCAATTATTCAAATAAAGTTGACATATGTGAAAAGATGTCCAGCTCGATTGAAGAGTATATTGCAGATAAAACTGTAGGCAGTAATTTTGATCCAAAACTTGAGTGCATTCCAGAACATAAACATGAATGCCAAGGAGTGCACTGGCCTGCAATATTGCCTTCTGATGTAGTTCTAGCTGGTCGAGTCGTAGTGAAATCTATAGAGCAGAAAGAACAATTTATTGAGGTTCCAAATTTTTTGGAAACTTTGGTATTATCCCTCAACTGTAATTTTGATGTTGACTTTCAATTCAGTTAATGGATAACGGTTATGTCAAGGGTTGACCTTCCAGCTTATGGCCTGTTTTGTTTTTACTTGTAGGGGCTTTGTGAGAGTTATTCAAAAATGCCTCCAGAAAGCAAATTGGAACTGAATATATATTCCATTGTTCTGTTATTTTGTCTACAACACTCTTACAGTTCTGAACTTTCAATTAATGGAGTCTCCACATCACGGGTCCTCTCAATCCTTCTCTCTTAGTTAGCTGTTTATATTTGATTAGTTGATTTTTCTTACTACTATTAAGTAGTATTAGTATACTTTCTAACCTTTTTTTATAAATGCCTTTTTATTTTTTGTATCCTTTCACCTTAGCAGGGAGACTATGAGACTTAAAGTTTCCTGCCTTCTTAAATCTGAATTGAACCCCAAAAATGAAAAAAAAATAAAAATGGAGGAGTATCCATTCCCAAACAATTTGGGAAGCAAGAGAAGGATGGAAATCTATTTTGCTTAGTATGGAGCTTGTTGGAGCTAGTTTTTTTTTTTCATATATCACTAGGAGATCTTTGGAGACTTATCTATACGTTCTCAGTTGAGGTGTTTGCTTGACATGACTTCAACCTACATCTCGTTTCGCTTCACTTGGTAGATATGGCTGATGTGCAAGTTATTAGTGCAAAAGCAAACAAAACCATAAAAATACTTGAAAGTTTTAGTTCATCTCTCTCTCTCCATGACATACATGCTATGCATATGTTCAATGATTTCAATAACCAAGAAATCAGCATCAGTCTTCAATCAGCATGTTTAATGATTTTGTCCTGGCCATCTACCTATTTGACATGTACACATTCTGGTTACAGCAACTTTTTGACATGTGTTATGTCTCAGTTAGTATTTCCCATTTTCCCATTCAATCATTAAGTTCTGCTTGAGATTATATATATGGTTCCACAGTGATAGCAATGCTTTGTGCATGTTGCCCAAAGATTTGTCATATTGGATGTTTGGACTGTTGATATAGCCTCGAATCCTTGACTGCATAATTCATATTCATTAGTTATTGGGATCTGTTTTGTAATTTGTATGCAGATTGTCATACTTCTGTCTCAAATTAGAATGAATTCTATGGCAATTGTACGTATGAAATCCAGTGATGTTTATGACCAGCAAGATTGGTTTCGGAAGTTTTCCTCTGGTGAGGCAGAGACAGCTTTAACTAGTAGTGTGGAACAGGTTTGTTTTACTGTAGCTTTTCATTCTTTCCCTTTAAGTATTTATTTTTGTTTGTCACATTCTTCAATAAGCTGCTTTTCATCCCTTCCCTTCAGTTCCCCTTTGCAATGATGTTGCAAGCATTTGAAAATTTTAAGCGCTTGTTATTTATATTTTCTTTCCATTTCCTTTCATTTCTGGGTATTCCTAATGATGAATTGTAATGGTTATTAAGTCCATTCTGACCTCTCTAGGACTGAAACGATCTGATTTGGTCAGTGCTGTTAGATTTATTTAGGTCATTTGTATGGTAAAACCTGAGCAAGTTAAAGGCCTAAATGGAATAGCACACCAAACCAAAGCAAAGCATCTTGGTTTAAATTGATTTAATTTGGACACTTAATTTGGCTTGTTTTGGTTTCAATTTTTGGGAACCACACTTTTCAGTTTGGTTTCTAAAATTTATTCCACATTGTATCATCCATTGGGATTTATTCTCACTCTCTACACATTAATTTGATTTGTTACTAAACATGTGCCATTTTTTCATTATTTTGTGATTTGCCCAGGTCAGAGTAGGTCAGGCTCTTTATATAACTGCCAGCTTGTTCAACCATTCATGCCGGCCAAACATCCATGCATATTTTATTTCACGTTCTCTCGTAATAAGAGCAACAGAGTTTGTGGCTGGAGGGTGTCCCCTGGAATTGTCTTATGGTCCACAGGTTCTCTTGTCTCTCATACACACAGACATGCACACACATTTTCTTCGGGGAGGGGAATGGTGATGTTACTATTTTCTCTGGGGTTGTGTTACATCAAATCTGTTGCAAATGGAGAAGATCAATTTCTTAATGTTGAGTTTTATTACAGGTTGGGCAATGGGACTGTAAAGACCGCCTTAGGTTTCTTGACGAACAGTACTTTTTTCGATGTTGGTGCCATGGTTGTTCAGAAGTGAATGCATCTGATCTTGTAATTAATGGATTTTGTTGTGTTAATCCAAATTGTTCTGGAGTGGTTTTAGATAAGCTTGTGGCTAACTGCGAAAAGCAGAAACCTAAAATTCCAGAAACAATCGGCGTTGAGTCTCATTTGCAGGTACTTTAATTCCTTTGTGGTGCAATTTGGAGTTAAGATTGGCTATACAGTAAAAGAATGAGTACAGGCTAGCTGAATCCTATGCTAAATACTAAAACAAAATATCTGTTTTAAATTCCTATAAAGGAATGGTTAATACATTTAAAATTTTTTTTTCGGAAATGGTTTATACATTCTAGTTAATATTCAACAATTGCCAATAATAGATGAACATATTGGTAAGGAAACAGTTTTTACTTGATTAATGTACTTTTCTCAGAAACTTAATTAAAGCATGTCTTATGTTTTCGTGAACATTACTTTGTAGTATGTAGGTTATCTGTGTGGAATTTTGTTGGTTTTTCCAGAATTCATTAGATGGACTATGTAACTTTTGTAAATCTCCAGGTACATGAGCTCAATGATATTGACATCAAGAAAGCAGCTCACATTTCACTTGATGAAACGCGGAGTTCCCTCCGTATTGATTCCGAGTATTGCTTGAAATGTGGTTCCTACTGCAATTTGGCATCTATGAGTGAAGCAGTTAAAAAAGCTTGGATTAATCTCAGAAGGTATACAGTTAATATGCACCAAAGCTTTTTTGATGCTCTCGATTATATTCTTTCTGAATCTATGGTATCACATATTAGGATCTTGATTCTGTTTCTTTCTTTTTTTTTTTTTAAATATAATCTTGTCAAGATTATAATCTCTGAGTCTAGGCCGTACTTTTCACATTCATTTTAAATTATTTTGTCAAGCCTTAACTCATGATGTATAGATGTACATACTGCCCTACAGAGAAGTACATATGTTTTACCTACAGTTTGTTCATTGCCTAATAGGCTGCAGGATTCAATAACTTTAAAAGATATGCACGGTACTGAGCTTTCAGATGCTTTGAGATCTGTTGGTATTCTGAGATCAATACTGCATGCTTATAACAAAGGCATTGGAGAAGTGAGTTTCATTGACTAATTATTAGCCCCTTCCCTGAAGCTCTGCCATTCTGAGTTTAATGAGAATTACAACTGATGATATGCGATGTTACCATGTATGAAATTGTCTTTTGCAGGCAGAGGACAATCTTGCACAGGCATTTTGTTTCACAGGAGATCTGCAGCCAGCAAGAGACCATTGTAAAGCATCGATTGAGGTAACTGCTTGCCAGTGCAAGGATCATATTGCCATTCAATTCTGATGAAACCAGTTATAACTAGTTATAACTGTTGGTTTATGTTAACCGGTTATAACTATTTAGTCTTTTGTTTACCGCTTTGAGGTTAAGAATAATTTTTAAATAATATTAGTGCAGTTATAAGGTATCAAATGTTTCATGAATTGGTTAAACGAGAAAAGATAATGATAGTTAAGAGAAGAGGAGGAAGGAGTGACAATGGGAAGAGTGAGTGGGGAGAGATCTACTAGAGGCTCCCAAATCATTTTGCCATTTCTTCAATAAACTTTAAATGTCTGATATCAATTCTTGACATCAGAAATGTTCTGTGAATAGGGACTGTGTCAAACCGACTAAATCTTCTATCAACCTCAGTATTGTTGGTGCTGTCTCATTGAACTGATTTTATGCACCATGTTGGACATTGTTTATCATGAACATACAGATCATAAAGAGAAAAAAAAACAAAAAGGATTTGCATTGAACTTTTTGAGCACTACTTGTAAACCTTCATGTAATTAACCTGAAAATAATGCCTGTTTTTGATCTAAGCTTACTCTATTAGCTTCAACATGTTATAGTTGCTCAAGGTGGACAATTTGTACCATTTTGGTGAGCTAAATATGCTTAGAACTCAAGTGCCTTTCACTGAAATATAGGAAACTCTTTCCAGGAGTATGTTTCCAGATGCCTTGAGATGGCGAAAGCTATATCCATATAGTGGTGTTGTACGCATAAACTACTTAACATAGGTAATTGGATAACTAGGTTAGGATGATCACCATTTCCCCTTATTTGCAGAATATTGGAAGTGTTATCTCTATGAACACTCAACCTCTGAAACGCTTGATGAAATTTATTATGGCCCTACATCATCAGCGACTATGATGAAGATTCTAAATTAATGATGTTGGAATAAGATATTCATAGTTTAGTTTTTGGTTGCAGATATTGGAAAAGCTCTATGGCCCCGATCACATTGTGATTGGATATGAATTGGTTAAGCTTTCATCGATTCAGCTATGCTTGGGTGATTGTGCTGCTGTGGACAGCATAAATCGACTGAGTCTGATATTTTCAAGATACTATGGACCTGATGCAGGCATTATATTTCCTTATCTAGGGTTCCTTAGGAGGAAAAGTTGCCATATTGTCCACTGAAATTGCCAAATGTTTTTTCTCATCAAGCAGTTAAGAGAGTGAGATTTAATGCCCTTAACTGCCCTTACCCCAGAATGGACGTTGGATATCAGTATTCGTTTTGTAGTTTATGTAGCTAATTAAGCAGTTGGTTAGAGTTTCAGTGGTTGTTGGTTCTGTCTGTATGTATGTATTTTGGATAAATTTATTTTATTTATATATTTATTTCGTCTCTCTAGTTTAGTCCGCCCATTCCACCGCCGAGAAAATTTGAATTGACGGCATCATTGGCATGCAAGACTTGTAGCTCTCTTGCTAAATGCAAGCACCACTCATTTAAAAATTAAATGCTACATATCCTGGCAGCTCTGCTTTGGTAAAAAGAGATAAACAAGTACAACCCTCAAAAGCTATGAAAACATAAATAAATAAATAAATAAAATCTAATCACTCAAAACAAAAAATATCTAATAATTAGTAAATGTTTACAATAGCTTGATCCACAGCAGCGGGGAAAATGAATGAAGCGGATCTGGCACTTCATCATCATATATATGGTATACGGTTTCTAAAATCAAAAAAGTTTCTTCAGAACATTTTAAAAAGATACTTTGATTGTTTCTATTTCAAAATAATATTTTTGTTAATATCGTTAGTTAACAATTAAAAACAATTAGACCTAATATTACATAAATGTTTTAAAACATAAATACCCTTTATCTTATTTTATAATTTAAACATTTTTTTTTAAAAAGTCTGCTCATCGGTTCCTTAAAAACCTTAATTAGAAAAAAAAAAAAACTTAAAACATTTTTATTTGAAGGCCTGAAAATTTGAAGTCCTATATGCATTAAAACCATAAATTTCTTTATTGAGATAAAGTTTATTGCCATCAAACTCGTTATTTTTTGGAGAATTTTTTTTTATGGAAAAGAATATATCACAAATAAATCTTTGCTTAATGATGGATATTTCAAATTTGATAGTGTCATGTCAACAGATTAATTTTTAACTTGTGATTAATTTCTAGAATTTTATGAAGTTTTAAGGTTTTTCTTATTTGTCAAATATTGAATTTTATTAATATTAAAGTAAATTTTATTAAGTTTGGAAGGGAACATGAGTTGTTTTTATTTTTAAAAACCCTTTTTTTTAAAAAAAAATATTTGTGCTCTAAAATATTTATGTAGTATTGGTTATAATTTTTTTAACGGTTGATTAACGGACCAAAAACATCATTTTGAAATAAGAGGAATCAAAGTATATTTTTAAAATATTTTAAGAAATTTTTCGGATTTTACTCTATATCGGAAGCACTGACTTGAGTATAATTATAAAAATTGTCATATGCAAACTACTAAGATGAAGAAATTACGGTAATTCTTAAGAAACAAAGAGCAATCGCCCAATAATAAGATTTTCTTAAAATCTTTTGTTAAATTAACTTTTTCAACTTTTCTTTTATTGTAACTAAACCATCATATAAAGATGGTCGTTCAAATCGACAATATGTTTTTTATTAACAAGATCAACTCCTAGTAGTAGTGTAACAAATTCAATAACTTTTGAAAATAATCCACTAAAATCCTCACATAACGAAATTGTCCCATGATGAGCCGCAAAGAAATTGTCATTGAAACAATTGACATCATCTGATAGAGAGGTAAACACCGAGCTTTGCAAAAGCTAACAAATCAGATGGATTTTGAAGATAATAAGACTTTATGTATAAAATGCAAACCCAATTGTGATGGTGTATGATGGATAATCATATAAGATGATCCATTGTGAAGGAAGGGAGAGGCTGATTCTGGATAAAGGATTAAACCAATTCTAGGATAAGGTCATGAATGACCAGCCAACCAAAAAGAGTGCTCCAATACCTTTTTCTCAAAGATAATTGCATCAATTTGAAAACAATCTGTCACTATTCTTTTTCTCTGCAAGCATAGAAATTACGGAAAATACAGAAATTGATTTTTTTTTTCAACGAAACTTACCAAGACCGACAGAACACGAACACGATCTTGAAATGAATATCAGCAATGCATCTTAAAGACATGACGAAGTAGAAAAGAAGAGCAAGTTGGCATGAAGGATATCCTTTTTTATACCTCATCTTTCCCAATCCTCATAAAACACGACGGTTAATTCCAGTTAGGATTCATATCATGAATTTAATTGCATTGATGAAGTAAAAGTAGTACTGTTTAGGGACTCTTGCGTCAGACAAGTTAATTGATTATGATTAAATTATTAATTATAATTTATTGCTATATATTATTTATATTATGTATTTTGGATATAATTTTTTTATTTTTTTATTTCATCCCTCTTTAATTAATTGAACCATGCCATGGGGCTGTCCCAGTTCATAGTCAATGCTTGTGCTTCTAAAGTTTAACGCAAGACCCCTACCTCTCTCTTGCTAAATGCAGCCACCACTTATTTGGAACTCAAAGATCCTTACCTCAATTGAAACTCCAGCAGCAGCAGTGGACACGGGAGACGTATAACTCCTCGATTAAACTTCAACAATTTCTCATGTAATTAATTAAAAATATTGTAATTGCAGCGGTGATCATGGGAAAAATAAACCTTCTCTGATTTTCTTCCCTTCCTTGGGTTACCCATTAAGCCCAAATAAATAAAATTAAAAAAAATCATAATAAAAACTTCCCTCATCATAGTCTTTGAACCAAATGTTAATACATATCCTCGCAGCTCAGCTTTGGTCAAAAGAGATAGACAAGTACAACCCTGAACACAGGTGCAGGACAGAAAACTACATCATATCAATAGCATTTTATTTCTAAAGACCTGATGATTCCATTGTCTGGACAGCTGGTGCAGTGACCACAGCCAGCTTAAGATCAGGGGGTTCACAATCCCCTGCCCTCTCACGAATCTCCCTATACTCTTGACAAATGGCGCATAGATGGCAGAAAAAGTGAGTAGCCAAGTCCCCACAAGGTGCTTCCTGCACCAGACAAACAATATTTAGCAAAAGATAAGCATGCAATAGGAGTTTGGATGGAAAATATCTTATGAAGCTGCTTAACATGGGAAAACAAAGTTAGTGTGCCCACTAGAATTGATTCTGACATATTAATCTGCAACTGCTGGACACCTAAAAAACCAAGTTACTATTGCCCAAAGAAATTGATTATTTGACATCTCATCCAAAACCTTGTTACTAATAGTTAGACCAATTTGTTGGTATCTATAAATATGTAATGGTTGTTGAACAGTCAAACATTTTGACACCGGTAAATAACATAGGATTCGATAGTTTTAGGGGTGAGGGCAGGATTCTGTTCTTAGGTCAGATCTCACCAAAAGCAAATGAGGTAAGTATAAAATTTACTTTACTTTATGCGCCTATGTATTACCATTTCTCCTCTTGGAACTTTGTGGTGATGAGTACTTCTTAATTCTTTCATTTACCATTTTGCATCCAGTCTATGCTAATAAAAGAAATGAGAAACAAGCACTCTTAATCGGATGAAAATGAACCTCCTTATCCCCTAAAAGCCTTAATATAAATCAATCTCAACAAATTCATAAGTAGGAACAAAGGTGTTATAAAAGGGCCTAAAAAAGAGATATGAGTCAAAAAAAGTTCTCTATTAAGAGCAAAAGGCTGCCAAGCAAAAGTTCTCATATCTTCAGTCTCAACAAATCCCAAATAATTGCATCATTCAATGCATACCACGCACCTTCTGATGCAAAGAGATACTTGTTTGGACCAAGCCTTTGGTTGAATCATTGATTCCTTTTGGGTTTATATTGTTACATATATCTTTCCATAGAAATTAGAAACTGAAATCCCAAGAATAAAGTGGTTTTATAAAATTATGTGTCATGACCAATTGAAAAATAATAGAACAAAAAAAAAAAAATGAAACGGCGAAGCTGCGCAGTTTTCCGCAAAAAGATTTATATACCAGAACCAATGGCATGTCAATAAAGAAATTGATGATGGAACATGGTCAGTGTGTTTCAAGAAGAACTCTCCTCTTAAAAGCAAAAGAGAGTTGAAAGCACAGTTTCTAAAACAACAAAGCAGTTAATGCAGAATGCAAAGAAGGTAATTGAGGAATCAACTTAAGATAACTAGGAACTTGACCCACGGATAAATGTCAGGAAATCTAAAAACTATTTGTGGTTGTTGCAAACAATTTCAGCACCAGCTACCTGAGTTCAAGTCACTCTTCTCATCCAATCCCCATTAAAAAATATTACAAAGATCTATGGGCTCAAACCTTACCACAAACTCAAAACTTTATCGCATGGTTTATATCACATAACTTAATACACCAGAGACTCCACAAAGACAAATCATCCAGACCTGTCTTATATCACATGGTCAAGGCGTGAAAATCTCCTACTAAAGCTCAACAGATGCAAGACTTCTTGGTGAAGAATCAAATACTTAAATCCTCTCAATGAAGGAGAACAATTCTCAAACCATGCTCTCAATTTGAGAAGAATATCCTCCTATAAATGAAGTAATCATGCATAACAATCTTGATTGCTCATGATTGTGAGGCCAAAGTGCAACCAATTTAGGACTTACTTCATGGATAGTCAAGATCATAGAATGCCATGAAAATAGTTTTTGGAAATATGCTATATTAAGTACATATTGCAACACCAGGAGGGCATGTCAGCAATCAAGTGAAAAGGAAGACCATATCACATACAATGACACCATTCATGAACTATCCATGTCAATGAGCATGAAGATCTTTGAGGTACTATAGTGAACTAATTCACATATTTCTTGCCTTAGGCTTTTATTCAATAACTTAGGTATGTATATCCAAGTTCTAAAATTTATAGCTATTAGGGTTTTTGGTGATGCAGAATTCATTTATTTCCAGTGCTAGATAAAATTGAATATTAGGGATTTAAGATTCTGAGGATGGATCAGATTGATGGTAAGGACTTGATATAGACGTTGCTTTCTTGTTGGAAATTATAGATATTAAAAGCTGGAATTTTCTTATCAGAAGCGAAAGAAGCTTTTAAGGGACTCCAGAGTTGCTAATATAAGAAAAAGCTAGAATTTAATCATAAGGCTTTCTAAGCATTGGTAAACTTAGGCAAGGCCTGCTTGTATACTAACAAAGGCTTGGGACAGAGAGGATAAAGGCTTGGGACAGAGAGGAGAATCAAGAGAAAGCCAGAAAAGAACAAAATGTTGATCCCACCTAATTGCACCAGGGAGAAGAAGGAAATGATTAGCTGCTAGAAAATTATATGCTTATATAAGATCCATAAACTAATCTTGTTTAAAACTTGAAATTACACAGCCCTACAGATTAGCATCTGGCACTTGCTTTCATTACTGTAAAAGTGGTAGAAAACTAAGGAAATTAATGATGTTTAAAAGTGATCCATAAATGTCAATACCTCTTGAGCTAGCCACGACTAAAGTGCATCTGTAGCAGGTAACAAAAGTTCAAGAAAAGTTGACAGAGTGACATGATAAGGCAAATAAGTTAAGTGGCATCATAGTCTAAAATACAGCTTGACATAACTCATTTAAGTCAGGAATAGGGCAATGGAAAGGGAAAACATATGCAGAAAAATCCAATTGGATGAAAGCAGACAAAGATGTCATAATACCTGCAAATTGTATCTCGCCCGAAGCGCCCTCCGGTAGCCACAAGCATAACAAGAGAGAAAGCATCCAGGTAAGCCCAAGAAAAGGCCTTGAGTTAACATGCAGCAGAGAGTGTTGGCAAAAGCCCAAAGAATGAAATGGGTGATGCAGGATCCTACTAAAGTACCGGAACCCATAAATTGTGCATTCTTTCCGAACAAAAAGCAGGGAAAGAAAAGACCTATACAACCTGAGACAAAAAAATTGCAAAAAGCAGTCAGTCTCAGCTGAGCGTATGAGAAAATATGAGCAATTAACTAATTAAGTGTGTCAGTCTAGCCTAGCTAGAACTGAAATTATTGGGAGACACTTTCCAAATTAAGCATTTCTTTCTATGAATCTCAAAGAGGCACCTGAAAAACGAAAGGTGAAAGTAGCATACAGCTCTGCATGTCATCGCAACAAGCACAGATTCCGGAAGACCACTGAAGAGGCTGAGATTGCGATTGCGATTGCGACTGCGGCGGCGAAGCAGGTCCATCCCCAGCAGGAGGAGGAAGCTCTTGGTCCGATTGTCCCAAGGGTATGTAAGGAGGTGGAACATAAGCGCTTCGGCCTTTCATGTTGATTGTGATTGGAAAATAGAGTTTCTCTGAAAGGATCAAACTTGGCGCCTCCCCTCCCCTCCCCTCCGATTCTGATGGAACACCCAAACCGTCAATCGCTTCTCTAAGGCATTGGTTACTGTTTTTTCTTTTTGTCCTTTTAGACATTGGGTTAACATTTACTTTACAGTAAATGTTAAATTAATTCATAATTATAACACATTTTAAATTAAAAACTGATTTCTGTACTAAAAAAATACAAATATTAAACGGTTTATTCTTTTTATCTTTTTTATTTGATATATAAAAAGGTTTGTTCTGATTGTGATTTTATTTTTTTAAAAAAATATTTATTTATTTCTAATAAAAAAAGGCATGAGTACATAGCTTAACGTGACTAATACATATTTATCTTGAGATATGAGTTTGTTATGGAGTAGCAAGTATAATTTTAGTTAAATTAATAAATAAAAGCAAGATATGGTTAAATGCAGCATGAAATTAGTATTCGCTCCTTCCGTTTTAGTGACCAATATAATATAATGTTTTTTTTTTAAAATCGCAATATAATATAATATAATATAGCATCTACTTATTCCGTGGTGATTGAAATTAAAATATAAAGGCCCAAAGTCAGAAATTAAACCAATTTATGGTCAACTGTACAAAAAATAAAGTGAGAAAAATTTTACAAAATTGGCTGGCTATGGCTATCCTACTTTACTGAACTGCTAATCTCTGGAGATGATCCAAGAACACCTCAAAGCTGACATCGTCCGTAAAGATTATGTCTCCACCCGGATGATGACCATCCGAGTTATATGTCGCAGAAGGATTCAACTTTGCCAGAAGAAAACGAGCCTGAGGAGGATCAAAACCAACACTTAGCAAATCAAGCATGGATGAACAACAAAGAATGTCATCTCATCTCATCTCTTTCTCTCAAGGAGGAAAGGGACTAACTCAAATCTCACCTGTGAGCCATGCTGGTCACAAATGACTAGTCGAGGAACTGGAAACCTTTCCTTGATTATTGCATCTGCATCACCACGAGGAGCTTGCAGCAACTGAGCAAAAGCCTACACCCAACAAATGATATGATAAGACCAAGCACTTATGCCCACCACCTTTTGCTTTCCCTTTCCCCCAAATTTTCCCTCACATCTCTCTCTTTCCCAGTTACATCACTTTTGATACGGTGATTGCTTATGTGATCATTGATGATGAAAATGCACTTCTGTTATGATGCCATCTTCTTACTTACCATCTTCCTACATCCTTATACCAAAAATAATCAAGATTTGGTGGCAAAAGCCCAATAAAATTAGCATATCCAGTACAACCATAGGCAAAACACGGGCTACCATCTCCAATGCAAAGCATAGAAAAAAAAAAACCTTGAAATTCAACGCCAAAGACTCCTAAAACTAAGGGCTTAAAGATTTGGTGACCAGCAGTAATACTTTTCTTCATTAGTGAAGAAAAAAGTGGTATAATTCTCCATCGATAATTATGATATCATAATATTCTATTGAGAAGAAACAAAGAATCAAACAGACTGCCTTTGCTAAATTTTTTTGGGTACCGATAAAAGTATGAAATATATCATAGTAATATTTTTTGGATAAATATAAGCTTGCTTTTCTTGTTAGGCTGAATATGAAAATTCCAAGTTCAAGAAAAACTACCTGATGCTCAGGTTGATTGTGGTATCCAGCTTTTCGCCACTGAGCGATAGTTGAGCCATGAAAAATAACAATAGTGAAATAAGAGTCCAAAAGAAGGATCCTGTCAGCTGCAATGGCAGCCACATCAAGCAATGCTGGTTCTGGAGCCGACTGAAATGAGTAGGAAATCAGTGAAGGTTGAATCATCACAACTGAATTGGCAACATTTTCCCGATTCAGGATCATTCTAAAGTATGCCGTCTCATCAGGGCTGTTATTGAAGACCTGTAAGGTATGAACCAGCCTAGTTTAAGAAAATTATCACATATAATGCATAGCCTATAATAGCCAGAAGAAAATTATCTAATATAATGCATAACCTATAATAGCCATAGGTTTTCAATTATTCTGATGAAAAGGACAATATGATTTAAAACCAAGATGGATTATACCTGGACAAACTGTGAACGTCGTAAATGAAACATGAACTGAGGAAATATTGAAAACCTTGGAGACAGACTGAAAGAAGATGGGCTATCCTTTTGGTAATCCCCAAACCGAGAACATATATGTATCAACGCTTTATCCAACCATCTTATAGGGTCAAATTCAGCCTGCACACCAATATGATGTCACGGAATAGTACACACCACACTTACACAGGTCAAAAACTATCATAGATGACTGAAAGCAACAATTGCAGGAGTAAGGGGAAGGACTGTGGAAAGCCCTGTGTGGTAACAATGAGGTTTTAGCATTTTCATTGTTTAGAATTGCAAACCAATTCATTTTTATTGTTTAGCATTTTTATTAAAAATCCAAAAGGCAGCATATTAATGGCCCCCTAGCAGACTAAGGCATTGTGGTTAAAGGTGGGTGCAAAGTGCACTCTTGGTGTTAGAGCCCCTATATCACCCAAGAAGCAAGGTGCAAAAAAATCTTTTGCCTGAGTGAAGCAATATACAAAAATAATTACATATGTGTGTGTGGTGTGTGTACAAAATATTGGCTTGTAAGAAATACTGTTTCTTCCATGAATCATTTGGACTAAACAACTTCAAACGCATTATATATGATACAATGATTACCTCAATTTCCATTTTGAAAGACACAAAGCGTGCCATTACTACAGCAGCTGCTTCTTGGTCAAATCCAGCAATCAAGTCCTACAGCATTAAAAAATAGCTTAATTAGGTGAAATCTTGCAAAATACACTCTGGTTACTAGAAGTACAGTTGAGAAGCTGATCACACTTGGTAATAACTCAACCAATTCCCCATCCTCAGTGGGGATAGATGAGAAGGAAAAGATGCAAAAATCATTCAAGTTTACCAGAAGAGAGGGATAAGGGAACTAGCAAACTCGTGACATTCACCGAGGAAAAAATCAATTCATAATCATTAAGTGATAAAGGAGCATCTAAAACTCCGATTTCTTTAATATTTTCATATATAAGTTTGGTTAAACCCAGATTTCAGTCCTTGTACTAAGATAAAATATTTCCTTTAATCTGTTAACTTTGTTAGTTTGCAACTGTTAAGTTGATGATGTGTTAGACACTCTGTTATTTTATAACTAAAGAAAAATGACTTAAGTTTTTAAGGTCATGTGGCAAATCATATCCAAGATACAAAATTTAGAAAAACAAATGGAAAAATGGCATTTAAATCATAATCTGATAAAAAATGAAAAAAGAAAAAAAAAGGAAAAAATGTACTGGGAAAAGAGAAAAACAACAAGAAAAAGAAGTGGAGGCATGGAGAGAAACTATCAAAGAGAAATTGTTAGTGAAAAAAGCAAGAACCAAAATCATTAAATTCATGCTTCAATGGCATCTTCACAAAGTATAATCTGTTTTCTAATTTTTATCTGAATGAGATAAGTAGTGGTTGTGGTGGTTGGGGGAGTGGGGTGAAATGATCAAGGAAATGCATCATAGGTCATTAATTTAGAGTAATGAACTTCTTCAGTTCTTTGTAGAGCATTGATGTTTTGAGATGCCAGGCCATTCTTGACCTATAATGCTTCCCCTCGTAATAGTGAAGCCAAAGAATCTTATTGCAAATATCAGAACCCATGTATATAATTCCTAGATTTCAATTTTGCCCTTTATGCAAGCAGTACTTTTAGCCTCTAATCAATACACTGACACCAAATAAATTTAAATGATACCTTCAAAAATGTATAACAGTATCCGTGTTCCCTCAACCAGCCTACATATTTGAATTTTCCTAGTATTTTGGTGCTGAATCTGCTAGAAGCTTTGCAACAGATTTGGCAAACCCTCTTTCCAACACCAGAGAAAAAAAGGTAAAGACACACACGAAGCAAACTCGTAACTGCCTCAATCTCAACTAATTCCTTACATACTCGTCTTTGAGCATATTAAATGAATATCAAATCAACCAGTCACATGGAATGGGAACATCACCATCCATGTCCACAATGATTTCCTTTTCTGAGAAGGTTACATAGAGCAGTTCAGGGACAAATTAGACATTATTGGCGTTGCTAGTTTCTGTCTCCTTTTATTATTACTCATAGGAAAAAAGCATGAAACAATGGGGCAATTCTTCAAGGGGAAACGAAATTCATCAAACAAAGAGTCAATGAAGGAGACAATCAAAATTCAATCCAAGGACAGCCCCCAAGAAACACAAATTAATTATAATAGAAAATCAAAGGCTACCTGTATGCTTCCAGGTCCAGCAACCCATCTTCTTGAAAGAGTTGTAACACGAAGTCTCATTTCGCCAGTGCTATGCTGGTAACTGTAGAAAACTAATTGTAATAAGTCAAAGATGTCTGAACTGCTACCAAACATAAAAGAAAAACAAGTAAATGTATAGTGTATATAAGGTAAGAGTTCATACTATGTTAGAAATTGGAAATAGAATTGATTGCCCGAGGACTGAACAGTAGAATCAGGAATGTCCTTTTTAACAATTTCAAATATTAAACATAAAGATGTAGCTTGATCAAGGCCACACATTTTCCATGCACTGGTGCTCCCCTGCCCGACAATGGTGTCAGAGCACAAAGGACCTTTCTGCACATAGTCATTTACAATTAAACATCTTAAGTACGGCCAGTAGAAAAGGGAAGTACATAAATCTTTGAGTTATACCTTTTCAAGAGATGCGCAGGGCCCAAGAATACCCTGAACTTTGATGTCCTTTGAACAGTTTATCTCAAATATACCACTACAAGACATTAAGATTGTTCAATGGATCCAGTTATCATGAATTCATAAAATAGAAAAGTTAAAGAACTTGTAAGGCAGACAGATCATGCACAACACAAGACATCCAGGAGTAAAAGAAATTTGAAAAGAATTAACTATTGTTCTCAATAGGACAACTTAAAATAACTGGGGTCAAGGCACCTATAAGCTTACACACAATGGACTAGTAAGAGCAAGAAGAACAAAACATTAGAGCTGGCCCAGGTCACATACTATGCCACAGTAGAAAGGAGATAGAGGCACAAGTCTAAGTTCAATAAAGACTTACTTTGAAGATATTCCAAGATCCTTGTCCTCTGACTGGAAAACACGCCTAAGAGAGTCCTTAAATACTGAATGGCCAAAACTTTCTGCAAGCACAACAAGTCCCCCGGTTCTCTCAACAGCAACTTTAAGTTCAGCAACACCAACCTAGGACAAAAAAATGTGGCACAAGAGAAGAAAGTAATTTTATCCAACACATAGGAAATTTGATGGGTGAAAGTAAGAAACCAGCACTAGAATGCTTTTATGTTTGATCATGAAAGAAACAATTATTATTATTAAAAAAAATACAAGCGAATACTAACCTGGTCGAGGGCACAAGCAAAGAGATCGAGCACATGTCCTTGGTGCACAAGCTGCTTAGCAAGTGCTTCATAGAACTTAACAGCTTTGTGATAATGGGGAGCAGAATCTTTATCCAGATCCTTGTGAGAACGTATTGGTTCAGATAGATTCTTTGAGACAATCTAGAAGGAGAAGATGGATAAACAGGTAAATAAAATTTGTGCAAATGCATTATTGTCATAATGAATGACAAATAATGGAGCAGAGCAGTCCTTACAGCACCGGGACCTTCAGTTGAGGGGCCACCAATAAATGCCATGATCCGAGCTCCAGAACCGGGGACGCAGGCACCCAACAAACTGGCAGCCACACTCAAGGCAGTGCTGGTGCACCTGGTGGCCCGTTGATCAGCTGGAATGGGCCAAGGATCTTTTTGGAGCTCCTCCAAGACCTAGAAAAGGGAAATAAGGTTGTTCAACATTGAATCAGACATTGTTAAGAGGAAATTTTGCTAATAACCTACCGAATTGAGGGCAAACTCGCACTCAGAAGCAGGCAGAAGGAATCGTGCAATGCTCTCGGAAGACAAGCCGTCCCTGGCACCAGCAATCACGCCAGTGGTGGGCTTGGGCTTATTCAGGAAAAAGCTCATCTGCTCAAGAAGCTGGTCTTTGGAGACATCCTTTGAGCCCTTGAAGACATAGGTTTTAGGAATGGCTCCAAAGCCAAGCTCATGCACATGAACGAGGGTGCCAAAAGTGATCAAGCCAACAAGAGAGTTGTCCGGCAAGAGGCCGATGGCCTGTGACAAGGATGACTTGAGGAATGCCATTTCCTCTTCGATGATGGAGGTGTCGAGCACAAACATGAAGACAGGAGGAAGGGAGGAGGCTTCCCCGGGGGATTGGTACTCAATGGTTGTGTACTGAGGGAAGAGCTCAGCAGGGAGGTTTTCATCTGAGATGGAGGCGTAGTGGGGAGGGAAGTGATTGCGCTGGAAGCAGAAGGGGCAGATCCAAATCTTGGCAGCGAAATCCACGATGGAGAAGGGGTTGAGTACAGAGCGGCAGTTGCGGCAGCGGAGAGGAGCATAGGGTAGGACCGGCATGTTGGGAAATGGTTTGATCGGGGTGTAGATGGCTGACACTGGCACCACACAGTTGCTTGCCTCTTGCTTTGTCCCTGGCACCACATTCCATGCCATCCGAACCCCGTCCTGCCCTTCCAGCTCCATGAATTCTGCCATGCTTGTTTTATCTTTGTGCAAGTAATTCAGCCCACCCTACACTGCAAACAAAGGGAACTGCTATGATGTGAAGAGGAAAAGAAATTTGATATCATGAGAAAGGAATGTAGGTGATTCACGGAACAACACATATAAATGACTGAACATACTTTGGGTGACAATCCTCTTACTTTTATGATAACGATTTTTCATGGTATAAATTAACTAGCCAGCAGAAAAGCTAGTTGAATTAACGTCCGTTAAAATCATACAAATAAGCATGGGGGACAAAATTAGAAGTTCAATAGAATGGAACTATTCATATAAAAATTGAATAAACTTGCAAGAAGGAATATCATTAAATCAAGCAGTTATTAATGGTAGAGAGGCAGGCGCATTATGTAAATTGGTGTACCATAGTTGAGTCGATTTCAAGGAAGGCAAAACAAAATGGAAAATCAGGACATTAACAAGGCAAGTTGACGAATTTCATACTCATCGAAGGACTCGCAGAAGAGCTACAAGATCATACATATGTCTAAGTTTCAAAATGGCAAACATCGACGAAATTAAGCCACAGAAATTCATACAAATAGGCATAGCCCCAGTTCGAACTCGATCTACGCCAATCAAGCAATTAAAATCAGGTCACCACCGTTGTGTGCGAAACTATTGATCAAAATTTGGTGGGGATTTCGAAGCAATTGGAGAACGCAGGACCATTATTTAGAGTGTAGAGAGAGAATGATCGAGAAAATAGAGTACGAAGGAAGACAGAAAAGATGAGGAGAAACAACAGTTTAAGGGGAAAGAAAAAGCAAGAAGAAGAAATCAACTCACCGGCACCGGCTTCAAAAACTCTGACGGAGGAACCGGAGAGCAAAGCGGGAGTACCCGGTGAAGGAGCTTCCGCGATACGATGATGTCAAGAAGAGATCAAAGAACAGACCCCAAGATTATTTATTTAAATTAACTAAAATGAATTAGTAGTTAATACTGTATACTACCACTATTTTTTAACCCGAGCAAGGGAAAAATAAATATAAAAATATATTTATACCAATCAAGTAATTTAAATTTTTTCTATGTAAATGGCAAAAAATAGTTTTAAAGAATTTATTAAGTTTAAATATGCATTTGCAAATGATTTTTTTCACAAAAAATATGGGTATAATTAATTTATCTCATTTTGCCCATTCATTAATGTTTATTTGTTATCCCTAAATTCATTTTTATTCTCCACTAGTAATGTCGTCATTATCTTTAGCCTGCATACATAGATAGCCAGTAGCCACATTGCTCAGACTCAGCTGTTGCCACTCTGATTCCTTCCTCAATCCCCCCTCTGATCTTGGTGTTAGAGATTGATCATATCAATTAAGGATTATTTCCTAAGGTTCCAGGGTGATTTACCATAAATGGGAATGGCGACGACGATGGGTCTGAGGGGCTTATCTTTATCTGGCTGCTCGCTTCCCCTTCTCCGCAGTTTGAAGGCTAAGCCACCCACCTCCTCATATCCAACAGCAAGAGCTTTCGCTGCTACCACCGGTACAACTAGCACCCTGAAAGCTCTCCTTTCGCCTTATAATCCTATCATTCTCAGAGGTTGTCCCTCATTTTGTGTGGCTCCCAACGCTAACGCGGCGGCCACAGCTCCTTCGGAGTCCAATGGTGATGACCCCACGGACAACATCAAGGATGCAGCCAACCTGCTCGACTTAAGGGTTGGCCGAATCATCAAAGCCTGGAGGCATGAGGAGGCCGATTCTCTTTACGTGGAAGAGGTGGATGTAGGCGAGCCTGAGCCCAGAATCATCTGCAGCGGCCTTGTTAACTACATCCCTCTCCACCTCCTCGAGTACGCAAAAGTAGTTGTTTTTGCTAATCTAAAGCCAAGGAATATGCGGGGTGTCAAGTCTTGTGGAATGCTCATGGCTGCTTCTGATGCGTCCCATCAGAATTTTGAGCTTCTTGTGCCCCCCGAAGCTTCAGTTCCTGGCGAGAGAATATGGTTTGGCACTGAACACGATAAAGATAACCTACCTGATCCTGCCACACCCAACCAGGTATCACCGGCCGCCATTTTTTTTTCCCTTTCCTGTCTCTGTTCACTTGTGTCCTTATTAAAACTTTGACATAGGGTGCATTACATATATAGATGTTGGAAAGCTAAGTTGCGGTCTAGTTTGCTTGGTAAATATATAGATTTGTTCTGCTTGGTAGATAGTAGCTTCGGGGAAAGTTGCAGGCTTTCTTGTGCTCCATATTGCAAAACCTATCAGACATTACTGTTTGAGAAAGCTAAAAGGTTTGAAGCTTTCAATAATAGTGTTGGGTTTTTCATTGGTGATATAACATTCATTCTGCTCCAGCATGTCGCATCCGTACAAAGTTATCTAATCATTTACTGTTTCAAATTTCTGCAGGTTCAAAAGAAAAAGATTTGGGAATTGGTGCAGCCTCATCTTAAGACAGATGCTTCATGTACTGCAATGCTTGGGGAGCACTTGATGCAGACATCTACAGGTGTAGTGGTCTGCAAATCTCTGAAGAATGCAAATATATCCTGATTAGACCCAATGCCATGTCCAGCTTCTTCCCATCTACCTATGAGTTAAGATTGAGGAAGATTGATGTAACATTTGCTATATTTATAAGTTAAGATTTTGTCAGTTGTTTCAATTTTCTGTGCCCATGTTCATGGTTCACTGTATTGGTTTATCCTCTTATGTTCACCAATGGTTCAATGGAAGTATTGAGGTTTCCTCTTGTGGATTTCATTTATATGTTCATGCTTGTCCAAAATAAAAAAGGACTAAAAAAATGGGAAAATAGCAAAGCAAACTGCTTTGTTTCTGCAGTGGAATGGCATGAATTAAAGGGCCATGAATGAATGTAAGCTTTTGGCTTCTGTAAAGCATCCGGTGTCTCCTTCTGATTATCAACAAACATGTTTATTAAATTGTGATACGATTCAATGATCTATTTTATATAATTTATTCTAACTCACATAATAAGAGGAATATTTCTATATTTAAAAAATAAAAACTACACATCTTACGATCTTATAGTAAATTAAATGCGCAAGCTCTAACATATTAATAATATACATGAATGTTACCAAACCTTAATGTAGAGATATGAATTTTAATTGTCACAAAATGTATAAATATTGTAATAGGATATTAATAACAATGATTTGTTTGCACAATTTATTCCTAACTAAATGATAATTGAAATAGCAAAATGTTTTTTATCTCTCAAATATAGGGTGTTTTTGAAAATAACTTTTCTCATAATTTTAACTATTTTTAACTAAGAGATAAGATTTGGGGAAAAATACCTTTAATGAAACTTCGTCATTTACGTGCACTCTCATTCACGTGCAAGTTTGTGAAAATGAATCTATCTAGAATTTGCTACATGACATTTTGTTAAAAACATCTTCATGTTGCAAGAAAGCATTTTTCTGATTTTTATGACATTGACGTAATTTCTAAATGCTAGGTATATTACACGGCAGGTTTATAAACGATTGTTTGATTCATTCTTAAAGATAAGAAAGTGCTTGAATAAGTTCAAAACAAAGTAATCAGTCACAGCAAAGAAGTTCTTAATAAATGGTAAGTCAGTGAATGTCAAATTTTTTGTTGTATTTTTGAGTGGGTTTTGTAATTTGAATGTCATATTGCTTAAAAATGTGATTTAGGGTTTTATTGTTAAATGACATTTGGTGTTGCTTGAAGTTGTTGAAATCCCTAGAGATGTTACACGCTATGCCATTTGGGTCAAATGTTATTAGAATATGGAGAGAAAATGGGTATAACTTGTAACAAATCTAGGGATTTCCTTAAGTGCATGAATATGGCATGTAGCAACCAATGAATTTTAGACATTGCATGTATCCTTTCAGGATTAAATGGATAACGTGTAGCATCTTATGAATTTTAGGCATAGCATATAACAATATAGGAATTTTAGGCATAGTGTGTAAGAAATTAGTTATTATACATCGCGTGTAGTAAATAAGAATTTATAGGCATGGTATATAAAAACATAAAATTTTTTGTAAACATCATGTATCTTCTTTGGGTTAATTGTTCATTGCATGCAACTTACATGTGCATTACTGTATTCCATTGTAGATGGATTTCATCGAATACGAGAACCTTAATGTGAAACAGAAAGAGGAATTAGTCACCATGAATTCAAAGAAGGAAAATGTGAAACCGGAAATCTCCAAGTGCTACTTTTTTGCCATTCTCCTACACAACATAATGCTTCGCAAAATCAAAGAACCAGCACAATGAAGCATTAGTATAGAGTAACCGGTGGAACGAAGCCAAAATGGACACAGTGTCCAATGATTAATCTCATGTCTTGTATTGTTAGTTTAAGCTTAACATAATTGGCAAAGTGGGAATATGAAATGCCCCATACTTTGATATGGTGATAAATAAAGTTAATCGGATGCAAATTGAGGTCAATTAAAATGTTTAAAAGTGATAAAAGATGAAAAGAATAGTTTATGATAAAATATTTCTCACGTGAGGAAATAATAATAAAATAATAATATTTTATCGAAGGAGAATTGGTGAGATAAAAGGATGATTCGGAGGTCAATTGAGGTATAATAAGGAACTTTGGCAACCAAGGAGATAAGATAAAATTTTTAGAATAAAATAATATTTTATTAATAAAATAATATTAAAATATTATTATTTAACCGGATGTTGAAATCAAAATCAATCATGAAGAAGGATCATATACTTGATCCAAGTGGGGGAGAAGAAATACAAATAAAATTTTGGAAATGAGCGACGAAAGTGAAATACTCGTGTTTTGTTAAGTCGAACCAATGCGAATAAGTAAATATTTAAATATTGTGGTAATACCGCGTTGAGGTGTAATTTTTATATTTCGGTGGTACACGCACAGAGAAATGAAGATAAATGAAAATTAAAATTTTTAGACGCATCAAAGAGATTGAATATAAAACATAAAGATCGAAGGATTATGTAGTGAAATAATAATATAAATATATAAAAAAATAATATATATATATATATATATATTTATATATATATTAGAAGACCAACATGGGCAGCCGCCCATGTGGTCAATAAAAAGAGTCAAAGACTCTTTACTTTGTTAGATGGAGGGAGCTGGCCATGTGGAGCAAAATGGTGAAGGAAGAAAAAGAATTGTGAGGGGCTGGTCATATTGGAACAATTTGGAAGATTTATGAAAGAATAATATATATATATATATATATATATATATATATAATTGAATAAGCTAAGTAAA